>NC_081561.1:307440-328677 GCF_022355385.1 Mustela nigripes
ATGATTTTATTTATTTGGGTCCTTTCTCTTTTCTTTTTGATAAGTCGGGCCAGGGGTTTATCAATTTTATTAATTCTTTCAAAGAACCAGTTCCTAGTTTCGTTGATTTGTTCTATTGTTTTTTTTGGTTTCTATTTCATTGATTTCTGCTCTGATCTTTATGATTTCTCTTCTCCTGCTGGGCTTAGGGTTTCTTTCTTGTTCTTTCTCCAGCTCCTTTAGGTGTAGGGTTAGGTTGTGTACCTGAGACCTTTCTTGTTTCTTGAGAAAGGTACAAGCCTTTCTTTTTACACAGTGGAAGTTTGACTGTATTGGGTTCAGTTTCCTCAAAGCAAGTATTACTTTGGCAAATAAATACTTTTACATAAAGTTCTCTGACAGTGTTTATTGATGCCAGAAAAAAACATCATCAAGTTCTACATCATCTCTCTGGAAAGACACTCCAAGGGTCATAATATCTCTCTCTCTTTCTCTCTTTTTTTTTTTTTTTCTAGGACAGTCCATGCCTAAGTTAACTCAGGCAGATAGATATCTTCTAGATTAGCAGAGAGTTATGAATTATAGGGTGCTGTAGGTATCCTTCAGTGACCTTCAGGTCAACTTCAGTGACCCCTGCTACTGCTAGGTTGACAGTATGTTGTGGCAGATGGCTGTCTTTAAATATTTCCTCTGCCATCTTTGTTTAGACCATCTGTCTGCCATAATTGATTGTAAAGTTCATTTTATCCTCGTCCTTGAGTGACTGTTCAAAAGTTTCGAATCGGTGTAGTTCCAATTATGAACATTTTATTAACTTCGCTGATTCTCTACTTTAGGTAAATTATAATTCTCAGTTCTTCCCCCACCCCACCTTTTTTTTTTCCATGGGCTTAGACATGATGGTGGCTTTAAAGAGAATCCTTCCAGCAAATATAATTTCCTTTGCCTTTGTTTTCCCTCTCCTTCTGAGTCAGGTTTCCATAGCAATCTTTATCTGGAAGAAAATCAACAAACACATCTGAAACCTCTACCTTTATTTCTTGCCATCCCCCATTCTGATTTCACATTCCAGTTCTGTGAACTATTACAGTGCCCAAAGGCACCTCTCTTCTCTCTCCCAGAAGACTTCTCCTGCTGCTGCCTGGGCACCTGGCTAACATCTTTTTTCTCTACTAAGTTTTAACCATGATGTCTTCTTTTCTGGAAGCATTTCTTCAACTTCCATGACTGGGTTAGGAAGCTTTTTTATTTGTACCTTCTATTGGCTCTTTAAAGGAACGTGTTGTTGGAGTATTGAGAAAAATGTTCCCCACTATGTATACTCTCCCCCCTTGATTAGTCCCAAGCAGTTAGGCCATCACTGCTGCAGAGCAGAAAGAAAATAACCTGGTTGTCTGCTCCTGGCATTTGTCTTCTAAAGATACTGTTTGTATCTTTACAAACAGGGTGGGGGGTGCTCAAGGAAGCTGGGTATTTAAGCAAGATAAGCCCTTTCACCCTTTCTGGTCTCCCACCCAGATTAGAGAAAAATGTTCAGAACATCAGCAAAGAAGAATAGGAAATGAATGTAGGAACTTCAGCAGCTCCCTGATAAAGGAGAACTATCCACTGGCTCCTGGAGAAAGCCGTTAGGGAATAGTAATCCTGAGAAAAGTCTGTTGAAAGAAGAGTGAGGAAACACAGGTTATGGAATGGTGGTGGGTGCAGGGGAAAGACAGAGGATAGCTCCATGGTAACCTGTTTTGGCCAATGACCATCAGACTGGATGGTGTGCATCCCAGGATGAGTTTGACCAGAAATCACTCTGAGGACCAGAGACCCTCCTCACTTTCTCCCCCTACCACTTGCCTGGGTGTCAAAGAAGCAGTGCCAAATTTAGTACCAACTCAAGGAAAGAGGAGAGATACAAAATGAATTGACATTGAATTTTTATTGTCCTAGTGGAATAAAAGCTAAAATGAAAATTACATTGTTAAAGAAAATATGAATTAGAGTTCTTAAAAATTTTCACTATGTACTTAGATTTGTACTTGCTGTATATATAGTACAACACTGGCCATTCTTCTTTGTAATTGCCTGTTTATTAATTTTTCTTCCCTAACATAAACTCCTTGAAGATAGACCCTGGGTTTATCATTGTATATACCCAGTACCTGAAACAGCACCTGGCCCTTAGTAGGTACCAGACGCATGAACTCACATGCATCTGCCTAATATGTCCAGCAGTGCCCAAAGGGGTATTACCTAAATGATGGGCATCTATGGAATGAAATGTTATACAACCATTTAAAAATTTGTATGGCACACAAGTACTTTATAACAGAAAATGTATGTTACTTTGTTAAGTGAAAAGAAAGGAGGTTTCCAAACAATAGGATAGATTTTTTTTTTTTTAATGGTGGAGTGATGGCAATTTAAAATTTTTTTAAAAATTTATTTATTTTTTTTTCCATTTCTTTTCAGTGTCCCAGAATTCATTGTTTATGCAACACACCCAGTACTCCATGCAATGCATGACCTCCACAATACCCACCACCAGGCTCACCCAACCTCCCACCCTCCTCCCCTCCAAAACCCTCAGATTATTTCTGAGTCCACAGTTTCTCATGGTTCGTCTCTCCCTCCAGTTTCCCCCAACTCCCTTCTCTCCTGCTCCCCATGTCCTCAGTGTTATTCCTTATGCTCCGCAAATAAGTGAAACCATATGATAATTGACTCTCTCTGCTTGACTTATTTCACTCAGCATAATCTCTTCTAGTCCCATCCATGTTGATCCTTTCTGATGGAGGCATAATACTCCATAGTATATATGGACCACATCTTCCTTTTAAATTTTCTTGTGTCTCTTCTATATTTTCCAAAATTCCTTAAATGGTCATTTATTTTGTTATTGGAAGAAAAAAAAGCACAAAATTAAATTCTTCTAAGTTTTTTGTTTCTTTAAACGTGTGTATGTGTGCCTGTGTGTGTATTTCCTTTCTTACACTTCTGTGTGGGGTTCCCAGTGGATCCCATAGGCTCATTGTCTTTCCAGGGGACAAAGTATTTGAGTGAACCTTCTCTGCCATAGGAAGCTCCTCCCTGGCTTGGGAGGGGATAAGAGGAGAGAACTCTTTCTTCCTTACCACTCTCTGGGGTTCAGTTCTTTTGCCTATTTCCACTTGGATGTCCTTTCCCTCCCACTCAACTTCTCTCCAAGATGAATGGTATGTCCCGTCCTGCTATAGTATTGAAGATGAATCCTTTCTTGGCTTCCTGGCTGTGGCTGTGGCCCTCTCTCACCTCCATCCCCACCCTTTCTGGGGAGACTGCCCCCCCATCACCCCATCCTATTTACTCCTCTAGGCCCTACACTTTGCCTTTGGCTCCACTGCTTACCTTCATATGAATGGCAAGGCTTGGGGTTTTTTGAAAACAAGAAGGAAAAGAAAACTTCATTCATTCATTCATTCCAATATAGTTAACATACAGTGTTTTGTTACTTTCAGGTGTACAATATAACAAGTCAACAATTCTATACATTTCTCAGTGCTCATCAAGATAAGTGTACTTTTAATCTTTATCTATTTCACCCCCCCCCCCCCCTCTCCTCCCCCCCCCCTGTTACCCAACCGTTTGTTCCTTGTATTTGAGTCTTCTTTTTTTGTTGGTCTGGTTTCTTTCTTGATTTGGTCATTGATTTTGTTTCTTAAATTCTACATGAGTGAAATCATATGGTATTTGTCTTCCTCTGACTTATTTCACTTATTTCACTAACCCTAACTTAACTAACCCTCTAGACCCATCCATGTCATTGCTAATGACAAGATTTCATTCTTTTTCATGACTGAATAATATTTATTAATATATAATTTTCAATAATATCTATAATGGAATATATATATCACAATTTCTTTATCCATTCCTCTATCCATGGATACTTGAATTATTTTTATATCTTGGCTAATATAATGTAATTGATGCTGGAATATACATAGGTATGCATATATCTTTTCAAATTAGCCTTTTTGTTTTCTTTGGGTAGATATCCATTATGGAATTACTGGATTGTATGGTAATTCCATTGTTAATTTTTTGAAGAAACTTCATCCTGTTTTCCACAGTGGTTACATAATTTGCATTCCCACCAATAGTGTACCAGTATTCCTTTTTCTCTACATCCTCATTAACACTTGTTTTTTCTTGTGTTTTTGACTTTAGCCATTCTGATAGGTGTAAATGATATCCCATTGCAGTTTTAATTTGCATTTTCCTGATGATCAGTGTTGCTGAATATTTTTTGATGTATCTACTAGCCATCTATATGTATTCTTTGGGAAAAAAAGTGTATTCAGGTCTTCTGTCCATTTTTAATTGGATTATTTGGGGGGGGTTGTTGGTGTTGAGTTGTATAATTTTTTATATATTTTGGGTATTAACCTCTTATCAGTTGTATCATTTGCAAATATCATCTCTCATTCAATAGGTTGCCTTTTTGTTTCCTTTGTTGTATGAAAGTTTTTTATTTGGGTGTAGTCCCAATAGTTTAATTTTGCTTTTGTTTCTCTTGCCAGAGCTTGATATACATTTTTAATGGTGGTAAAATTCACAAAAAATAAATGTTCCATTTTCAAGTGTACAATTCAATGGTACTAAGTACATAGACATTATTGTGCAACCACCACCACAGAACCCTTTTCATCTTATAAAATTGAAACTCTGCACTCATTAAATATTCCTTTCCCATCCCCCCAACATCGAGTAACCCCTATTCTACTTTCTGTCTCTGAATTTGACTATTCTAGGTACCTCGTATAAGTGGAATCATACGGTTTTTGTCCTTTTGTGACTGGCTTATTTCACTGAGCATAATGTCCTCAAGGTTCATCCATGTTGTAGCATATGTCAGGCTTTCCTTGCTTTAAGGTTAAATATTGCTTTGCATGTATATACCACATTTTGTTTATAATTCACCCTTCTATGGGTGGACATTTGGGTTATTCCCAACTTTTGGCCAATGTGAATGATGCTGCTATGAACATGAGGGTACAAATATCTGTTCAAGACCCTGCTTTCAATTCTTTGGGATATATGTGGAATTACTAAATCAACTCTTTGTTTAAATTTTGTGAAGACCCTATATACTTTCAACAGTGGCTGCATCACTTCACATTCCTACAAACAGTTCAAAAGGGTTCCAATTTTTCTACATCCTCTCCAACACTTGTTACTTTCTGAAGAACATTTTTTTTAAAAAATTTATTAATTCAACAAATATCTCCTGAAGATCCACCATCCACCAAAACTGCCTTCTTCTGGTTCCCAGGGATACACAACTTCAACAGGACAACATCCTGGCCTTGAGGGTGTCATGGGATAGGAGGTGGAGCATACTACATAGGTGCTGTTAGCAGGGCATATTCATCAGCTAGGGGTGTGAGAGGTCAGTGATGACCTCTGAGAAGGAATTATTTTCATCCCCATTTTCAGGTGAAGAAACTGAGGCTCAGAAACCTGAAGTTATTAGCCTAATGTTGAACAACTGCTTAGAAGAAAAGCCAGGATTCTGATCCAGAACTTTCTTATTTCAAAACCTCAACTGTCAATTCTGATGCCAAGCTGTAGTTGAGGGACTGAGTCAGAGAGATGACAGTTTACCCAGTTCACATGGCTGGTGGAGCTTCCTACCAACATCAAACCTTTCTAAGACCTTTGACCTTTCTTCACCAAAAGGAGTCCCACAGATGGAAGCCCATCCCTTTACATGGGGAAAAAGACCAGAAGCAAAGACAACACCAAGACTTCCAGGAAGAGAAAAATCCAAGGATTTGAGATTGTGCATTATGATCTAACTATTCCCCCTTTAAAATATCTTTAAATTATCATTTATTGGGTACTAAGTGCTTTAACATGTCTCAGCTCATGTGATCTTTGAAGTAATCTTAGAGGACAGACATTGTATTTATCATCCTATCAAAGGAGAAACTGAAGGCCAGGAGGTAAGTACCTTGTTAAAGTTTCATGGCTAACAGGTGTCAGGGAAAACACACAAACCCAGCACATCCTATGTCAGGTACTCCACCTTCCTGCTATACCACTATCTGTCTTTCAGTTTATTCTGTAAAATAAGCAAAGTGCCAAGAATAATGTCTGTGGCATAGTTAGTGCTATGGAACTATTAACTATTATTATTATTTTAAGCTTGGTATTTATTATAAGCTCCTTTAAGAGTAGAGAAGGAGCTTATTTCAGTGTTTCCTAAGTTATAGTCACATATTACATTCAAAATTTTATGATTTTTTATATATTACCTAATTAAAATTTATGACAAATATTATTTATTCATTCAATATCTATTTAAAATTTGACTTCTCAAAATGTGTTTTTAAATTTGAAAAGTTATTTTCTTAAAATTTTTAAGTAAACTCACTTTTCAAATTTAAATGTCTACGTTAGCATCATCGCAATCAATAAAAATCCGCAAAAGACAGAGTTGGTGTGCTTGTTGTAAATCCATTTTCCAATATCCATTTAAATTAAATAATAAAGATTGATGGGATACCTAGGTGGCTCGGTTGGTTGAGCCTCTGCCTTTGGCTCAGGTCATGATCCCAGCCTGGTATAGAGTCTGGCGTCAGACTACCTGCTCAGCAAGGAGCCTGTTCCTCCCTCTGCCTGACACTCCCCCCAGCTTGGACTCCCTCTCTCTCTCTCTAACAAATAAATAAATAATTTAAAAAAATAAAGTAAATAATAATGATTGAAATAAAAATCCGCATCACTGCACCATCTAAAACACTCCTCACACTACCTGTGGGACACACCATTCATTGGGGAGATACCAAATACCTCTGTCTCATCATCCCCCTCAGCACCTGGTGTGGTGCTTTGTGGCAAATTGTTTACCAAATGAATGGCATATTTAATTAATTAAGAAGATTAACTTCCTGATTGATTATTGACTTCATGGGAGATTTTCCGTCATTTACCCTGTAACCTCAATCAATTATATCTTATATTAATGAAAATAGTATAATACATTTAAGGTTTTGTTTTTTTTTCCAAAGACAGTTCAAGGGTTAAATTTGCAAAACTGGAGCAGTGCAGGCCCTAAAGAAAATCCACTCCCCACCCCCAAATGACTAAGCACCTTCTGAACACCGGAATCTAGAGTGAGTGCTAATTCCCTCCATCTTCCATCATCTGATGGTCAGATTATATAGACTAGAAGGGAGCATTTACTCTTTAGAAAACATTTTCTCTGACCAACCATAAATCTCAAGCATATAAGCAAGTTCTTCTTTGAAACCTAGCTGGATCCCTTTGTTCAATTCCAGTCTTGCTGAGAAGTATGGAGATGTGATTTAGCCCAGGGCTCCAATGCTGCCTTTCTTCTGGATAAGAACCCTAACTAAATGCTGATGGTTAGTCTCATGTACTGACTTACATCTTTTTCATGTTGCTAAAACATTACTCTTCTCTGTAAATGATGACATCTTCTAGACTCTTCCTGGCAAAAACACCAAGAAATGCAAACATTAAAGCTGAGAAATTAAATTAAGAAGCGTGCAAACATTTCAGTCATTCTTGTCACTATGTTGCTTGGGCAATCTCACCCTGGGTCTTACTCACCACTCTGTGATTTCGTTATCGCATCACTCCTGCCAGTGCTTCAATGATTCCTATAATGCAGCTAAATGGTCTGCTTTCCATTATATTAAAAAACAGTAAGGAAAAATTCAAAGTTTTCCAACATTTAGGATCCCAGTCATCATAGACAACATTAAGCTTAAAAAAAAAAAAGTTTAGGTTCGGATGAAAGTATTATTTTATCTTCTACTTTTGAAGAAAAAGTGGGGGAGGAAGCAGAGTGAGTGTTCTCTGTGTGAACTTTGCCCTCAGCTGTGGCAGGGCTTGATGGAACCTTCCAGTCACTTTTCTCTGTTTCTTCTATAATAGGCCAGCTGTCCTTCCTTCCAGCTAGAACATGGCTCTAGTTCATGAGACCCTTGTCTCCACAATGACCAAAATGGGATACAAGGGGAGAAGATTTCTCAGAAGAGTTCCTTCCTGCCTGAGAAACTTGGAATGGGGAGAAAAGACTCATGTACTGGGAAAAGTGGGTTCATGGTTGGCCTGAGCAGGCCTCTCTGCATGTTGGCTGCTCTCCTCAAACATGGGTCTGACCCCAAGGGGTGGGCAGGGTGTGAGGAGCAGAGGAATGCCCTCCTTACTTCCTAATTCCAGGTTCTTTCTTCAGTTCTGAGAGACTACAGGCAGGTTATGTTGCCACCTACTCTTTAGGATAGGGTCCCATTGGAAATGCAGAAAAGCCAGCTGTTTAGCACAGTTATTTAGAGAGTAGAAAGAGATTTGTGGTATCAGATATTCTGAATGAGATTTGGGTTATCCTGAGCAAAGTGGACAGAAGTTTCAGCCTGAGAGATATTGGGGAGGAATACTGCCTGTGAAGGATGGGCACGGCCAAAATGGAAAAGAGAGTGGAGAACAGTATAGAGGGGCACACCAAGGTCACGCTTTGGGGTAGAAGCATGGGGACTCCAAAAGCAAACTTGGGCCTTCAATCAATTTCATGTACTGAGTTAAAAGGAACTTTCAACATTTTCCATTGGCACAGAGTTGGAGAGATCTGGCAACAGCCAGGTGATAGTTAAGATGCTGGCAGGCTCCACACCCTCACTAGCCCTACTCCACATGTCAGCCCATCAGTGGACAGCAAAGATCAGAAAGGAGTCATGAGAGTGCTTAATGGTATTTGTGAAGGGCATAACATACAGTTCGTATGAAATTATATGCAATTTGCTTTCTTTTCCTAGGTACAGGACAAAAAGAGTCTCTCAGGACCCTATCTTGCTATAGGCCTGAGCAAGTGCAAGAAACCTGGCCAGCCTATTCCTGGTAAGCCCAGCAAATTCCCCACCAGTCCAGAATGATGAATAACTTCTTTGCAATTAAAGCACAACACTAGCAACAGAAGCAAAACCTCTGGTCAGGGGAAAAACAAACCTTTACTCATCTGACAACTGAGATCTTGGGGCTCTCCTGGTGCCACCAGAATGTGCTCCCACATAGCTCTGCATCCCTGGGGCCACCACTTGTCAGGCTGCCATAGGCCCCATTGTGGGGACTGGTGAGTTCTGGAGCAAGACATACCCCCTGCCCTTGCCAGTTGACTAGCATGTCCCCCAAATCAAGGGACTATTGATTTTTTCATCCCACTGCTGCCACTTTCCAGCTCTGGGTCTTTGCCAGGTGTCTGGATGTCAACTCTCTCCCTAGGAAGTAGAAAGGTGCTGGAGGTCTGTGGAAGCTTGCAGGATTTCTCAAACCATATGTCTTCCCATGGTGGTAGCTCTGGTGTCTATTCCCTAGGCGGGAAAACCCTCACAGCTGAAAGGCTGGGAGCTCCCGTGGGGCAGAAAGGCAGAGGGGAGCTGCAGCCTGCATGGGGTGGGCCTGAGAGGACAAAGACAGGGCCTGTAGAGAAGGCAAAGGCAGCTACAGAGAAGGACAAAATCCTGAGGTGGGTTAAAAAGGAGCAGAGATCTGAGGGGCAGCAGTTGGGCACCTGCTGGGAGGGCTGCCTTACGATTACTGGGCAAAGGCCTGGATAGAGATGGACTTTCAGAGTCAAGGCCTGTGGAAGCCAGTCTGGGAGCCAACATGTGGAAGCTCTCACAACATGTCAGGCTGAACAGAAACCAAAAACCTCTCAGATCTACTTCCTCAGGTACATGTTTGCATGTTCCCTACTGCCATTGTTGCCTCCTTACAGGGAGGAGATAGCGGTAACTGCAAAGTGGGGTTTATTGTGAATCTCTTGTGTTCTCTCTGCCCTGAGAAATAGCCCCTTAGTTCTGCACTTTGTGTAAGAGATGAAGAGCACAGAGGAGGAAGGTGGTCAAACGGGGTGCCTTACATTGACATGCTGAGCATCACTGACACACCTTCTGCCTCCTCCCTTGTCCCCTGGCTGGGCTGTGATGTACTGGAGCTGGCTCAAGCTGGCTTTCAATAGCCAAGTGTCTGCTTTTTAGTGGTTATCAAACAAAGCCATGATTGGAAACTAAACTGTTTAAATGTATAATAAATTATATTAAACACAAAGGTAACAAATCCTCAAAATACTCATTACTTCCAAATTCTTTGACTAAACTTACTATTATCTCTGCCTTGCACATTATTTTATATTTTGTATTTGTATGGTGCTACTGAACACTTTTGCCAACTCCACTTCTCTGGCATCATGTTGTAGCTTGAAACTGACCTGGTGGGAGTGTTTATACAAATCAGGGCTTCCCCTCAACGTTCCCCTCCAGCCTGTTGTAAACTATGTAAACCATTTACTAGCACACCACTGGGAGGAGTTTGGTTTGCTCTTTCACTCTCTGCTTCCCCCATATCTGGGTTGAGCTACTTTAGAGGGTATTAGAGGTGAGAGCAAGGATAGCAGATAGCTGTGAGAGAAGGGTCCACAGGACACTGGACACTCTTCCTCATATTTCTCTTGGAGAATTGAACATTGTGAACACATTCCCACAGGGCCAGAAGCCCCTGGGAAGAGGTGATGCAAGCTGACATCTGACTATGGAATATCTCTGATGGGCCCCATGGCCCCAGGGGAGGTCAGGCAGCAGAAGAGACTTGCTGTGATTCCATGTGCTGAGTTACCCGCTAACCTAGTTAAATGTGGTCAGCTGAGCCCAGCAGAGCCCTTCTCATCACAACAGCCTTCAAACACTTGGCCCCCACTCTTCTGTACTGGTTGAGCCTTCTTTTCTCCAAATCTAACAAGATAGGGAAGAGGGTATGAATTTAAAAAAAAGTTTTTTTCAAGGGAAAGGTAGCCAAAATGGTGGGATACATCCTACCTCCCTCTTTGGTCATTGCCATTATATCATCCACTAATTCTCTTTCACCTGGTTTGTGTATGTTGTCTATTCCCAAAATAGTCAACGTCAAACATGGTTCTACAGGTGTTAACTGAGCACCACAGAACAAGGAAGGACTATCACTTTGCTGTTTCTAGATACCATATTTATACCAAGGCAGCTAGAATTATATGCAAGTTACTATGTAAATGGAAAGTGCCTATTTCAGAAAGTATGTCTCTGGAATCAAATGGAAAGTGTTGCAATGGGTATGTTTTTCTACTTCTTTATTCTAATGATGTTATTCTGTTAATTGAGACATCTTAAATTCAACTTCATGTCCACACCACTGTTATGTCATTATTAGTAATTCTAATTTCTTGTTTAATTTCCATGCAAGATAGGGCTTGCCTGTAAAATCTATTGACAGAGACAGTGTTCTATATTTAGTGAGAGAGATGTTATCTATAAATTACAGGGAAATGATTGCATCAAGGTCCTCTATTGATGAAATAAACCACAAGAAAGAAATAAGTGTATGAGAGGAACAACATCCTAAAAGTCACTAAGAACCAAAGCTGCATGACTTTTTTGCATCTGAAGATTCCTTCGCCCACAAGTATCCTCCAGGTGAATGAGCAGAATGTTCTTTGTGCCCTTGGTGGGAACAGGAGGGAGGTTAAAAGAACAGCAACAGTGTTAATAACAATTTCCTTTACATCCTGAGAAAATTATCTTCTCTATCAGATGGTTATGTATCTAAACCACAAAACCACAGGGTAATTGGATGTGTTTCAAGGCAGGATAAGATGCATGGTGCAAATCCCTTTAGCTTCCATAAAACTTAGAGTTGAGAGAGTTTTCCGCCACCTATCCTGGCCATTTTTTCACTTTTCTAAATAAGGAAACTGAGGCACAGAATGGGATAGGGGCTTGCCTAGGACCAGATTTCTGACTGAGCTGGGACTATACCAAGTCTTCAGCCTCCCTGTCCCATTCTTCCCATCAAAGAAAATGAACTCTCTTAGTTTCTCTTAGCAATCAGGGCTGTCCAGTAGATACACAATGCAAAGTCCATTGTGCTAGCCAGTAAATTATAATAGAACCTACAAAAGTGAATCACTCACATAATTTTAGATTTCCTGAAAAAGTAAAAAAGTATTTTTATAAAAGTATAAAAAGAAACAGAGGGAATACGTTTTAATAATATAGTCTATATAAAATCCTGTCTATCCAACATTATCCTTCTAATGTACTCAATATGAAACAGTTGTTAATGAGACATTTTACATTCTTTACTTTTTTTTAAATTGTATTTATTTTTTAAAAGATTTTAGTTATTTATTTGACAGACAGAAATTACAAGCAAGCAGAGGCAGACAGAGAGAGGAGGAAGTAGGCTCCCTGCCAAGCAGAGAGCCCAATGCGGGGCTTGATCCCAGGACCCTGGGATCATGACCTGAGCTGAAGGCAGAGGCCTTAACCCACTGAGCCACCCAGGTGCCCCTACATTCTTTTCTGAATATCTCAGTGCAGGCTAACCACATTTCAAGTGCTTCATGGTCACATGTGGCCAGTGGCTATTGTACTAGGCTGTGAACACATAGACAGAGACTTGGCCCAGGGCTTGTGAACCCTGATTTCCCATTCTGGTGCTGCCACTTTCTACGTGTGCAATTTTAGACAATTTCCTAATCCCCTTGAACTAAGGTCTCCTCAAGTATAAAATGAGGAAATGAGCCAACCAAGTCCAAGATATCCAGGAAGCAGCTTCTTAGGTCCTGGGACCTAGTAGCATGCCCAAATCTATAAAACTATCACTAAAGCTAGTATTCTCATTAGGTAAAGTTCCTATCATTCAGGTAATTCAAGACCATACTCTGGTAAAGATTACTGGTGTTGAGTATCTTCATTCAATTTTTTAAAATTTTTATTTGTTTTTTTTTTAATTTATTTTCAGTGTTCCAGAATTCAACATTTATGCACCACACCAAGTGCTCCATGCAATACATGCCCTCCATAATACCCACCACCAGGCTCACCCAAACTCCCACTCCCCCTCCCCTCCAAAATCCTCAGTTAGTTCCTCAATTTTTAAAATAAAAACTTGTGTTGAAAACCTGTGTTACAGACCTTGGGCTTGGATACGGGAGCTTGATGCTTAAAAAGGCAAAGTTCCCCTATAAGGGATAGGGTGGGGGGAAGGCAACATTTAAGAACTTTCTGTACCATCTGTGTAATTTTTCTGTAAACCAAACCTGCTCTAAAAAATAAAGCCTATGTATTAAAAAGAAAACAAGGACGTTGCCATTTAGTTGATTACAATCAGCACCATTGTCAACCTGATTTGACCTTTGTGCAAATTAGAGGCATACTTTCTTAAAGGATTTTATTGCCAACAAACAGAAAGTTGTGCTAACAAATACGTAAATATTATATATGTATTTATAAATACATCTTCATTAACTATGAGATGAATGGTGCTTTTAAGAGTTGTGCTGTGTAAAATCTTCACAACAGTGCACAGAGGTCCTGCTTTACCATTGGTCCACTGGGGAAGGTAGACAAATTAGTTACTAGACTAAAATGATAAAACAAGTCCAATAAGAGGGAAAAGATCAAACAATGGGAAGGCAGAGGATAAAGAGGTTACAGGTCTAGGGAGACAACTGGAAGGTCAGGAAAGAAACGGGGGGAGTAGATGATTGAAATAGTCATCTGTGCTAGATTCCAGCTAAATGCTTTGGCCCACTGTGACTCATCCATGATTCTGTTATCACTGTTTTGTGCAAGTTGTGTATCTGTTTATGGGTTCCTGAGCCTCTCTCTGAGGATTGAGGTTGCCTCACTTGTACCACAAAGCCAAGTGAAAATGAGACCCACCTAATAACTCTCCTAGGACAACATTTATAATGGGAAATGATTCTTCTCTCCTCTGGGTGTCACCACCACCTAAAAGAGGCCTTGAAACATGCTGGGCTCCCACAAAGGCTAAAACCTTGACCTACTAGCACTAGGGCTTGAGCAAAATTATTTTCCCAGTGATGAGTGACTTTGGGCTCTTTCATCCATGTCTTTTTGCCCAGATGCCCATGGAAACATATTTTGCAGCTAGCCGACTTCTGGTTGGTACCTATTGGTGCCATGGCATTACCCTTATTCACTAGATAAATCCATTAAATCAGCCTCAGCTCCATGGAGAATTGCCACCACAATCCATTTCCATATGAGTTTTTCCTAATGGGTTACAAAAGTTCAAGCATGAGGCAAGGACTCATGCCTATGGAAAAGGTGAAAGGGGAGTGTGGAGCCCTGACATCTACATCCTGCTGCAGTGCAGTGCAGTAGGAGAAGCAGAGTTCCAGAGAACTTTGCCTCTAGCATTCATACAGTTAGGGTCAAATCCAGTAGCTACCTCAAACCACAACCTCATAGGAACAGTCATGGCCTTGCAAAGAACTGAGAAGAGACAGTTTGGTGAGACCACATCCACCAGAGGTTATGCTCACATCCTAGCCACCATGCAAACAATCAAACTATGAGAGAAAAATCAGAGCTGTTAAACAACAGAATAGACATAGCCTTTCCAATCTCACAGAGGCTGTCAGAAGACATGGGTTTGAAGAGGTCATCTTTAAAATGGGTAGCAATCTCCATTTCCATTGTATTTTTCCAGAAATAACCCATTTTCATTCTACTGCCCCAGCAAATTGTTTGTGGGTATCTACAAAAATAGTAAGTGAACAAAAATATTGATGGGAATTATACATAGCAACTTCAGAGCAGTAACTAGCTCTCATAGAGGTTAGTGGTGGCTAGAACATCTGTTCTATTAGTATCTGTATGTTTAAAGTATTTCATTAATAACCTTTCACCGAAGAAGATATATGGATGGCAAATAAGCACTACAAAGATGTTCAAGATAATCAGTCATCAGAGAAATTAAAATTCAAACTACAAAGGATTCCATATACCTATTAGAATGTCTAAAACAAGAAAGAAAAAAACCTAACAAAAATAACGTTGGCAAGGATGTAGAGCAACCAAAACCCCCATATGTTGTTGGTAAGAAGACAAAATGCTACAGCCACTTTGGAAAACAGTTTGCTGGTTTTTTATAGAGTTAAACATGCACTTAATATATGATCAAAATAACCTACTTCCAGGCATTTAACCAAAAAAACTGAAAACTTATTTTCACATACACATGAATTAACCTTAAATGAATTTTTTTTAAGTAAAAGAAGTGAGACTCAAAAGCTACTTACTGGATGATTTCACTTACATGACATTCTGAAAAAGGCAACAAACTCTCAAGACAGAGAAGAAATCAGTGGATGCTGGGGGTGAGAATAGGGGGGGAAGTTTTGGGGAATGATGGGACTGTCCAGAATCCTAACTGGTGGTGGTTACCCAATTCTACACCAGAAAGAGTGAATTTTATGAATTTTATGCATGTAAGGTTTTTTTTTTTTTTATTAATCTACATCAAAGGTAGTTAATTCTGGTGGCTTCAGATCTCAGAAAAATAATTTTCCCTTCTGAAGAATGTCATAGAATTCTATTTTTCTAGTAGCTAATATTCCTAGAAGAACCAAATTTAAATTAAAAAAAAAAAAACAAAGGAAAAGATAGAAGTTGCTGTCACTAACAATTTTTGCAGAGCTTCTACATTTCGAGGTCAAGAAATAATCAGAAAACAGAAGCAAACTTCTAATCAGGCCATGGCAGAGTACCTTGAGCAGTTTACATTGGAAGGCACCTCAAAGATCAAATGTTAGTTTGCTTGTTCTTTATAGATGTGGAAGGGGAGACCACATTTGAACAGCATAAAGTTGGGCCTGGACATGAGCTCTTTTTTTTTTTTCTTTAAAGATTTTATTCATCCATTCCACAGAGAGAGATCACAAGTAGGCAGAGAGGCAGGCAGAGAGAGAGAGAGAGGAGGAAGCAGGCTCTCCGCTGAGCAGAGAGCCCGATGTGGGACTCGATCCCAGGACCCTGAGATCATGACCTGAGCCGAAGGCAGAGGCTTAACCCACTGAGCCACCCAGGCGCCCCTGGACATCAGCTCTTTGAGACCATGACTGTCAACTAATGTGCTGTGGGATGGGGTGGGGCAGAGAAAGGAAGGAGGAAAGTGGATTGCAGGGGACAAGTGCTGTTTTGCATCCATCATCAAACCCTCATGTTCCTTTCTCCTTCCTTGGCATTTCTATCTTGCTGAACAAAGTTCAAAATGCCAGAACCCAGTAAATCTTCAGCAGCTCCAGCCAGGTGTTCTCAAGAAAAGTCAAAATTCCACATTTTCCTTGGCCCACTTACCTGCTGGCTTCCCCAAGGAGTTTAGAAACAGAGCTTTGGTTTGAAGATGTGGTGAGGACCCTAGCCATTTAACATTTTCTTTCCACTTTTATAGTTGGAGCTGCTGCTGGTATGGCCTTGTCTTCTCCATTCTATATCCTCAGCCACCAACAAATGGTGTGAGATACCACTGATGATCAATAAAGATTGGCAGAGAAACTGGGCTTGCAGTGCTGTACTTGGCTCTGCCCCACAAGTGAAGGCGGGGAGGAGATTCCAGAGATATTAAAAGATGACATCTTTTGGGGGAGAGGTAACTAATCTTAGATGGATTATTTGTGCAGGACCTCAGGTCACATGCACTCAGAATCTTTTAAGGTTAAAATGAGAATTCCCTTAATTGTGGAATGAGCAAAATGATTTCTAAAGAGACTTAATTCAATTCACTTTGGCCATCAAGAATACACAGAGACCCTTTCTTTGCTGTTCTGTATCTGCTATTCCTTATGCCAGTGGGGTTGTCTATGAGATCCTCCTAGTTGTGCAAAGCAACAAGGCAACAAGGACCAATGAAGTGGTAGCTATCCCATAGCCAATGTGAGTGGTCAGAGATCAGTGACTCATTCCTCCACCAATGATCATTTTTCATGAAGACTTGATCAGCCGTCTGCTTTTACAGGGAAAACGCCCAGGTCAAACACAGTTCTTCAGTTATTAGAAATGCTGTGTGGTTTCCCCAAAATCCTTGGCCTTATTCATTGGCATAAGCTGAAATGCAAGAGGCAATTTGCCCATATGCTGGCCTCATTTGTTTTTGATTAACATTTACTTTGGGTTAGAAAGGGAAAGAAACAAATTTTTATGAATACAAGGAATTATGGCCCATGTTCAGGTTTGCAAAGTTGCAGAGGCAGGACTTCTAACTCCAGAGTTTCAGATGGAGTAAAGCCAGTAGGCATTGGATGCCACCTTGAGAATCATAGAATTAAATTTTGCATATAGGATTGGGAAGCCCTCCAGGAAAGAGCCCGTGCTCTTTGACCTCTGGGACCCAGTCAGGGCCTGGTCGTGGGCTCCTGGCTCAGGAAACACTTGTTCCATGAATGGAACTGCAAACACTTGGTGGTGGTAACACATGTGAGCATCTGCTTCTGGGCTCCACAGTTATATCAGTTTGTTGCCACACATGACTTCTGAACAAAACACTCTCTGCTGATTTGACCCCGAGTAATATTTGGCTGTTTCTTCAAATCAATTTCATTGGCAACTACCATGAATATTCAAAAGAACATGCTAAATTCTGCTCTGGAAAGCATTCCAAAGGAGGATATCAGGCTCTGAGCCAGGTACAGAGTATAGGGATATGAAAGAAACTTGGACTTTAATTTTTTTTTTAATACACATAGCATAAAATTTACCATTTACCATTTTCAACTGTATAGTTCAGTGGTATTAAGTACATTCACATTTTATAAAACCTACACCGCAGAAGTCTTCTCATCCTACAGAACTGAAACTCTGTTCCCACTAAGTCTTTATCCTTCGCCCCACCCCCACCCCCTGGCAACAACTATTCTACTTCCTGTGTCTATGACTGTGACTACTTTAGGTACCTCATGTGAGTGGAATCATACAGTTTCTGTCCTTTTGTGTTTGGCTTATTTCATTGAGCACAATATCTTTAAAGTTCACGCATGTTGTAGCATATGTCAGAATTTCCTTCTTTGTTAAGATGGAATACTATTCCATTATATGCATGTATCACATTATGTTTATCCATTTATCCTACAGTGGATAGACATTTGGGTTGCTTCATGTTTTACTATTGTGAATAATGCTGCTATGAACATGGGGACACAAATATCCCTTCAAGGTTCTGCTTTCGTATCATTTGGCTATATATCCAGAAGTGGAATTGCTCAATCATATGTTAATTCTATGTGTAATTTTTTGAGGGACCACCATACTGTTTTCCACACTAACTATACTGTTCTAAAGTTCCACTCTGTCTTAGTTCATTTGGGCTGGTATAACAAAATACCACAGACTAGGTAGCTTACGAACAACAAACATGTATTTTCTCACAGTTCTGAAGGCTGGGAAGTCCAAGATAACGATGCTGGCAGATTTGGTGCTGTGTAAGATAAAAAAAAAAAAAAAATGGAGTCATTTATGTCAAAGAGTTTTAAAATGGAGCTGGGAAGCCATAAAGGAGATGAGCCTTATACATGTGCTCCCAGGAGGAGCCATGAGCTTCTGACCTGGGCCAAACTGCAAGTATTCCAAGGACTCAGCCCAAAATTTACACCTGTAACTTTCTACAGTAGGAAACTTTGCTTAGTGACAGCCTTAGCAACCAATTATATTCAGTCAAGATTAGTTTTTTGCAGTCAACACCAATCCAAATTCTTTGTAAATAACCTCAGCCATAGCAACTTCTTACTAGACACGTCACCAGAGACAAGGGAAACAAAAGCAAAAATGAATTTTGGAACTTCATCAAGATAAAAAGCTTAGCTTCTGCACAATGAAGGAAATAATCATCAAAACTAAAAGGAAGCCTATGGAATGGGAGAAGATATTGGCAAATGACATATCCTATAAAGAGTTAGTATCCAAAATCTACAAAGAACTTATCAACTCAATACCCAAAAAATAAATAATCCAGTTAAGAAATGGACAGAAGACATGAATAGATATTTTTCCAAGAAAGATATCCAGATGGCTTACAGACACATGAAAAAATGTTCAACATCACTCATCATCAGGGAAACACAAATTAAAGTCACACTGAGATATCATCTCACGTCTGTCAGAATGGCTTAAATTAACAATGCAAGGAACAACAGGTATTGGCAAGGAGGTGGAGAAAGGGGCACCCTCTTGCACTGTTGGTGGGAATGCAAACTAGTGCAACCACTTCCTCAAAAAGTTAAAAATAGAATTACCCTATAATCCAGCAATTGCACTATTAGGTATTTATCCAAAGACTACAAAAATACAGACTTGAAGGGGCACATGCACCCTGATGTTTATAGCAGTATTATCAACAATAGCCTAACTATGGAAAGATTCCAAATGTCCATTATGGACATGATGTGGTGTATGTATACAATGGAATGTTACTCAGCCATTAGGAAGAATGAAATCTTGCCATTTGCAATGACATGGATGGAGCTAGGATGTATCATGCTAAACAAAATAAGTCAGCCAGAGAAAAACAAATACTGTATGACTTCACTCACATGTGGCATTTAAGAAATAATGCAAATGAACATATGGGAGGGGGATTAAAAGAGAGAGGGAAACAAACCATAACAAACTCTTAAAAGTAGAGAAAAATTGAAGGTTTCTAGAGGGGAGGTGGGCAGGGGGATGGGTTAGATGGATGATGGATATTAAAGAAGCACTTGCTATTATGAGCACAGGGTGTTGTTTGTAAGGGATGAGTCAGTCAATTCTACTCCTGAAACCAATATTACACTGTATGTTAACTGGAATTTAAGTAAAAACTTGAAGAAAACCAACAAAACAGAGCAAGACAAAAACTCAACAAATTATTTGTAAATAATGTATACTAGTACTCCCCTGTGTCTTTAAAAACCCTTAACTTTGGGGCACCTGGGTGGCTCAGTGGGTTAAAGCCTCTGCCTTCAGCTCGGGTCATGATCCCGGGGTCCTGGGATCGAGCCCCGCATCGGGCTCTCTGCTCAGCAGGGAACCTGCTTTCTCCCCTCTCTCTGCCTGCCTCTCTGCCTACTTGTGATCTCTGTCTGTCAAATAAATCAACAAAAATTAAAAACAAAAAACAAAAACCCTTAACTTTATTCCCCCAGGGGTCACTCTGTGGGTTACTGTCCAAATCTGGTTCGTAATTGCAATTCTGAGATCCCAATCATTGCTTTATTTTTATTTTAGCTCTGCTTCTTTTCTTGGAGACATTGCCTAGTGTGAGCTTCCTGCTTCATAGACAGCTGTCTACTTGCTGTGTCCTTACATGGTAGAAGGGTAGAGGGTGCTCTCTGGGGTCTCTTTTACAGGGACACTAAGCAGGGTGGAGACCTCATGACCTAATCAAAGGCCCCACCTCCTCACACCATCACTTGGGGATTAGGGTTTCAGCATATGAATTTGGGGGGGAACCAGGCATTTTTCCTGTAACACACCAGGATTTTATTTTCTTTAAGTTAGAGACAGACAGATATAAGATACGATTTTAACCAAATAGAGTTCTTGGAAAGGAGGGGTGTGTGCAGTGACAGCAGGAGCCCAGAGTCAATGCACCAGTCTGCAGACATTTTCAGGGCAGGCTTCATCAAAGACAATGTGTCCTTAGTCACATTTTGTAGGAGAGCACATTGGCAGGAGACAGTGGTGAAAACAAACACACTGCATGGACCTCCCCAGAGTTGTGTCCAGAGAGGGACCCCTGCATTTTTGTCTCAGAGAGCCCCAGCAGCCAGTGGTTGCCATTCTTAGGTGATGTCAGGAGAATCCCATTATATGAAATCTCCAGCAGCTTGAACCCGGCAAGAGTTAGAGAGTTCAATATTCCTTTTGGACAGATTGGCTTTGGGTGGGGGGAGGTCAAGGAAAGTAGATCTAGGAAAGTTAACTAAAAGGATACTGATTGCACTCTGCTGTTGTCAGCACTCTGCTGATGTGAATTCAGGCTGCTTTGAGGATAATAAACATAGCAACATATAAAAAGCAAGTATTTACAGGTATTAGCTTATCAGTTCATGAAAACAACTCTGTGGAGTTACTATCATCATCCCATTTTACAGATGGGATGATCAACCTATTTTACCGATGGCCAGAGAGAGGTCAGATAAATTACCTAAGTTCAAACAGTTTTTAAAGAGGAACTCAGATTCAACTCCAGGCAGTCTGGCCCCAAAGCCTATGGTCCTCTTGTCCTCTCTGCAGAAAAAAAGAGTATTAAACAACCAGACAATTGCCATCAAGGTACTTGCAATGTAGTTGGGGATATAGATAATGAAGAAACAAATAAATAAGTAGCTATGATATATATATATATAATATATATAATATCACATATAATATAATATATATAACATAT
>NC_081561.1:329077-379913 GCF_022355385.1 Mustela nigripes
ATATATATGATATATGATATAATATGATAATATTATATATATGATATAATATATATCATATTATGATATATAATATGTATATCATATGTTATATATATTATTATATATAATATATTATATATATTATGATATATATATTATAATATACATATCACGATATTGTATATTGCACATAGGGTGGCAAATGTTTTCTATAACATTTCAGATAGTAAATATTTTAGGTTTTGTGGGCCAAGATGGAAAACTAAGGGTATTATGTAGGTCTCTGTCGCAGGTACTCAAAGGCACTTTTGGAGTGTGAAAGCAACCACAAATATACATGAAATTGAGAGAGCATGGCTCCAACTGAACTTTATTAGTGGATGTTAAATTTTCTATGTTTTATGAGGCTGGGCACCAGAATGGGGCTGCTATGCTGACTGGAGGTGACTCAAACCTTCATTTTTGTCTTAGATTTGTCTCTATGTGATATTATATAAAAAGTCTGCAAACTTCAGCTCATGGGTCAAATTCAGGCCATAGGATATGATTATTGTTTTCCACAATTTAAAAAACATGAAAACTATTTTTAGTCCCTTAGTATTGGACTTCATTAATCACTGTTCATTACCAACAGTGGCACCAGGAATTGCCTTAAAAGAACCTATCTGCTCAAAGTGTCAACACAATGACTTTTAAATCATTTATTATATTTCAAGCATATATTGCCATAGAGAGGATAGTACAGTGAGCCTATGAACTCACTACCAGCTCCAATAATTCTCTAATCATAGCCAGTCTTGTTCCATTTGTGAGCATCCCACTGACTCCCAGCCCCAGGATTGTTTTGAAATAAATCCCTGTCATCTCACTGAGAAATAAGTTAATTTTAGGAGCATGTAATTCCTCAGGGCACCTGGGTGGCTCATTCTGTTAAGCATCTGCTTTCCGCTCAGGGTCCTGGGAAGGAGCCCTGTTTCTGTCTCCTTGCTCAGAGATGGTTCTCCTTCTCCCTCTGCCTTCCAGTTGCTCGTGCTCTCTCTCACGCACTCACTCTCTCTCTCAAATAAATAAATAAAATCTTAAACACACACACACACAAACCTCTGAAAAATCTTTTATTTAACATAAATACATCATAAAAACAAATTGAAGATTATATTAAAAATCTATCAGTTTGCATTGTTTAGATTCATCTGGGTTTACCAGAAAAAACATAACCTTAATATTCCCTGATATAAATACACCAATACATTCTGCTGATCTAGTTGCATTGAAAATCAGATTCTAGTGCATATTCATTTTCTAAAAATATGGCCAAAAAGAGCATCACGCAATATTAGAAAACATAGGAAATTTAATTTCCCAGGAGAGCTCTATTTATCTGCTGATAGGGGTGTAACAAAACCACTCCCTGCCAAAGTTGGTTGTGCAAACTGAAAGAAACTCAAGGAAAGAGTGTTTGGAGCAGCTCTTCTGAAAAGACAGTTAAAACAAGATGGACTCAATATAGCCACCAGGCAGTGTAGTTGAGATCAAAATTTTCTGTAATAATTAGCACTTTTTAACCTGTAAACCATGACTTGGGTAATAATGACGTATCTAAAATTTGTCCCAAACATTTCACCCAGCAAAGCACTTTTACTTTTACTGCAAATATTTATTTCTATCCCTTGGGGTTCACAAGAGGAATCTTGTATCAAAACACAGGTGCAGTTCAGATCACAGCACATTCTTTCAAACTACCAGTCTGGGCACATACCCAGACATGGGGAGCAGGCTTCCATTTTGCAGGTGCCTTGAGAAGCTGGGTTGCTGGTAAGGCTGTGGACATCCTGCCATTTATGGTTTGGAAGCATTGCCCTCACATTGCTTAAGACAAAATTAACTTCCTCTCATGGAAATCATTCAGGCTGTTGACAAATGCTTTGGTTCTTCACCTTGCAAGCACCAGGTAAGACTGTACTCCCTTGCTATCTTTACAGATTAGCACAACCATATTCCTTACTTTGATGGATGAGGTGTGAGAACAAGTGATACATGTTACCTCCAGGTAGGCCAAGAACTAATATGCAGTAGCCACAGTCTCCTTTCCCTAAACAAGGGGATCCTGGAAATTTGTGTGTAGACAAGGGCTTCTCCCACCTGTCCCACCAGTGGCCATCATAGCCAAGTTCTGCTGCCAGCTGCCTTGGGATTCCTTCCTCTGATCCTATTGCCCTTCCAGCCAAGCAACCCATGTCCTGCTCCTGTCCTCAAGCTGTAGAGAGCTGCCCGGTTGAGCTCCAAACATGTGGGTTTTTTTTGTTTTGTTTTTTGGTTTTTTGCTTTTTGTTTTACCTCTTATATACTTAGGGAGGAGATTAAATGAGTCCATCAGACAGGGTGGTTTGAGGAGGGCAGACAGGGCTGAGTGATAGTTAGCCCCAGACCTGCCTGCCCTTAGTGCACCAGGGAGGGGATGCATTTGCTGTCCTTCCCTCTGATGCTTGAAATGAATCTGCTGGTTTGGTTTCCATTCTTTGTTAGTACTTCCCCCACACCAAGACATGCCACCACTACGATCTCTCATAGATGTAGGGTGGCCAACACCCCATACTGCCCAGGACTGACTGAGAAGGTTCTGGGACTCAGGAATTTCTATTTTGTTTGTTTTGTTTTGTTTTGAGATTTACTTATTTATTTTAGAGAGAGAGTGAGAGAGAAAGAAAGATGAGTGGAAGGGGTAGAGGGAGAGGGGTTCTCAAGCAGACTCTGCACTGATCACAGAGTCTAACTCGGGGCTTGATCTCAAGATCCTGAGATCATGACCTGAACCAAAACCAAGAGTCAAACGCTTCACTGACTACCATCCAGGTAATCCAAGAATTTCTGTTGTAAAAATGGGAAGGTCCCAGGCCAATCAGAACTAGTCAGTCACTCTTTTCTTGTGTTTATGGCCCCCATCACTGCATTTGTCATAGGCATAATTAACTATTTCAACCTTCATATTCCTTTTCTTCCCCCTTTAATATGCCATTTTCTTTGCTTCTTTACTTGCTCCCAGATTGTGGTTATGCAATAGGAAAAATGGGAAGAATAAATGCTAATTGACCTTCTCAGGTAGCTTATATTCAAGGAGTCAGAGAAATTGAGGGCAAGATCAGCCATGTTCTAGAACTTTCTAACAGGTGAAAGTTTGGTAGAAGTGCTACTTGGGAGGGAAGACTTCTCAAATTCCCTGAATTACAGTAAAGCGCCCTGGGAAGGGTTTCATTCTCTGACAGTACCATGTCCATACTAGAATATACCACAACTAGGATTTCCTCAACTGTGCAGGATGACCTATCCCACTTTGCCCAAGACTTAAGGACTTCCTGAGACATACTCTGTCCTGCCATAAATCCTTTCCTCCAATCTCTTTCAATCCTCTACTCTCAAGAATGACCTCTTCATTGTCCAGCATCCACTATTCTGGTGGCAGAACCAGCCTCTCCAAATGGTGTGGCCCACTATCACATCCTGTTTGCAAATGTTTGGAGTGCAGGTGGGAGGCAGGTTCAGAGTAGACTAAGGAGGTATGGGCCATGTGTGCCTGGCTGCCTGAGGCCCAGGTCTGAGGCCCAGGTCTGAGGACAGGCAATGAGTTTAGCAGGCAGGAGCAGGTGTTTCTGATTTTCCCCTTAGTGACTCCCTTGGGGCAGGTTATCGCAGCTCTTTCCAGATGTGTCCATCAGCAAAAGTGCATGATGAAGTCAATGCATGGAAGAAGATGGAATTTACTTCAGGGAAACTCTAACCCGTACCACTACCACCGGCTGAAAAATACCAGTGAGAAGTACTCAAGCCTGTGGACCTAGAGTGCTGCCCCAAACAGGCAGCTTCCCAGCTTAGGACTCCACTAGGCAAAGGTCTGGCCTAATTCCCAAAGATGTAGGACCACCCTTTGTTCTGTCCCCATTCAAGCTCAGGGACTCTCCTCTTAGCTGTGGGGTCCTGCCCATCTCTTCCATGTACTCCCCATCAGCTTCTGACCTAAGATCCACCTGTATGCAGGAAGACAAAAAGGGAACCCCCAGGCCACAGCATGTGGGAATGGAGAACAGATGCCCTAACTTCCTTGCCTTCATTGATAGGGTGGATTCTGATACTGCCAACTACTTCAGTGTCCAACACCTACCTCCACAACTGACCTCCTCCCTTCCTCCCTTGCCTCGCTCTCCACTCCCCATCCTACATCACCTCCCAGACACTTGCTCATGATTCTTGTCTCAGTGTCATTATCTGGGGACAACAGGCCCTCCCTCAGTCATCATGGATGAGTCTATCATTGGGTCAGTGTATATAAAGTTTTGAGAACCTATTTTGTTTTTTATTTTTAAAAATTTTATTTGTTAATCTGACAGAGAGGGAAAGAGAATGCATACAAGGAGAGGGAGCAGCAGGCAGAGTGAGAAGTAGACTTACTCCACTGAACAGAGAACCCAACATGGGGCTTGATTACAGGACCCTGGGATCATGACCTGAGCCAAAGGTAGACTCTTAACTGACTGAACCACACAGGTAACCCTGAAAATGTACTTGTATATTCATATTTCAGAACTCTTGGAAAATAAGGTTCATAATTTCACTGCATTATTTGTGAAATACTCTATTCTAAGTCTGTCTCTTCCAGCCTTCATCCCCACCGTCACCTCCTAATTGCAAGGACAGCCATTCTTGCCTTCATGTTCCCTCATCAGAAGCTTAGTTCATTTGAGCTGCTATAACACAATTACCACATATTGGAGGGTTTAAAAATTAAATATTTATTTATCACATTTCTAGATGCTGGTAGTTTAAGACCAAGGTGCTAACTGACCTGGTATCTGGCCCCACTCCCTCTTTTGTAGACAGCTCTTTTCCCACTGTCTTCAAATGTATCCTCAAAAACTTCTTTGAAGGGCACTAATCCCACTCATGAAGGCCCCAATGACCTGATCACCTCTCAAAGACCCCATCTCCTAATGCAATCACATTGGGGGTTAAGGCTTCACCATAGAAATTGGGGGGGGGGCAAATTCACTCCATAGCAAAGACTATTTATTCCTCTTTTGGGAGGGTGGGGGAACCAGGTGGTGGGTATTAGAGGGGGCACGGATTGCATGGAGCACTGGGTGCGGTGCAAAAACAACGAATACTGTTACGATAAAAATAAATAAAAAAAATTTTTTTTAAGTTTTTGTGAAGAAAATGCCATGGCATCCTCATCCTTTCTCTTGAAGTTCTTAGCACAATTACAGTGGCGTTAAAACTGTGTTACTAGGGGTGCCTGGATGTCTCAGTCATTGGGCGTCTGCCTTCTGTTCAGGTCATGGTCCCAGTGTCCTGGGATCAAGCCCCACATTGGGCTCCCTGCTTGGTGGGAGAATGCTTCTCCCTCTCCCAGTCCCTCTGCTTGTGTTCCCTTTCTCACTGTGTCTCTATCAAATAATAATAATTTTAAAAACTGCATTACTAAACCCTGAGACTCAGGAGTGCAGGGCTATTTCTGTTGGCCCACATAGTGCTTGGTACAGCATGGGGACTTAAATGGTTTTTGAATAGAGAAATGAATGAAAATTTAGAACACAATCTCCCATTATATACTTTCTAACACAATAAACTTTCTTTATACTTTCTTTATACCTTTCCCTTCATTGTCCATATTCATGCATTTTTCCATAGCTGGAATTGTAATATAAATCATAACTATAATTTTATTGTCTGATTCTAATATAATAAACATTTTCCATTTTGCTACAGTATTCATAAAATGTTATAGTGATATTAAATACACAATCTCCCATATTTCATTACTTAGTTCTCTATTTAACATCTATATTAGCTCTGTTAGATATATTCTTGTATATCAATATTTATTTCCAAAAGAATACATTTTCACAAGTGTAATGATGGGTCAAAGGCATGCCCGTTGGAGTGATTATATATACATATTGAGGCTTTGCTTTCCCCAGGGGTAGGATGTCTTCTCTGAGACCATCACCTGACCTGAGGAAGACCTGAGGATTTCTTTTCTTAAACCTGTCCTATGCTCACTCACTTTCTCCTATTGTTGCCCCTCTATTTCTAGTTCTCTTACTGGTTATCTCTCTAACTTTAAAAAATACACTTGTATTTCTCTTTCACTGAGCTTGGGAAGGAAGACTTCATCCTCTCCTTTGCAGCAGGCAGAGATCCCCTCCAGCTCCTCTGTAAGCTGCATTGTTATTTTATGTGGGTAAATCAAATGCTATACCACCAAATCTGTTCAGTCACCATAATTAACTCCTGGCGCCTCAGTTGACAGAGCCATGGTGAGGACCACTCTTGCAAGCCATGTTAGGTGCTTTCTTGTTCAGATTTTGGTTTTCTTAGAATTTCTAGCTGACTAACTGGGAGCCCAAACTGAAGCAGACAAAGTGGGGGAAAGGAGAGGGGGGAAGGGGAAAAGACTTTTAAAACACCAGTCTTGTATTTCATCTCCCTGGGGATCCTTAGAGATGAGCAATAATGGAGCATGTTATTGAGAACAGAGCAAGTTAAGGTCCAGTTGCATGCTGTGTGAGGAGGGCAGGCCTGGCTTGCTGGGGTCTCAAGCCCTGAGAAGTGGACAAAGCCACATCTCAGACCCATACTTCTGCACCCAGAGAATGCAAGAAATCTACAGGTAGGAAGCAGTTTTCCCCTAATGCTGAGGGATCAAGGGGAGAAGTATGTATTATTATGAGAAGCATTTACAAGTGAAATGACACGGCTTTTTGAACTTCAGTTAATAATAGTAATGATGGGAATAGGGACATTCTACAAAAATGTCAAAGTCATGAAGACAAAAGACATACAGAACTTTCCGAGTTTAGAAAAGGCTTAAGACAGGTGATAATGCCTATGAGATCCTCGATTGTACTCTGGGCCAGAAAAAATGATTTTCTTTCTTTCTTTAAAGAACATTAGTGAGATCATTGCTGAAATTGGAAGATTGTCTAGAGTTAAGATTATAAGATATTAGTTCCTGATGTGGATAATTATACTGTGGTTATGTAGAGAATGTCTTTGTATGTATTACATGGAGCACTGGGTATGATGCATAAACAATGAATTTTGGAACACTGAAAAAAAGTAAATTTAATTTAAAAAATAAAAGAAATTTTAAAAATTTAAAAATTAAAAAAAGACAGTAAAATTTTCTTAAAAATTAAAAAAAATAAAAATATATTTTAAAGGGGAGTAAGGATGAGACAGGAATGACAATACTTTGATCATTATTAAGGCAAGGTGATGGGTACACAGAAGTTCATTGTATTATTTCTAGGTGTTTTCAAGTATGTTTCAAATTTTTCCATAATACAAAGATTCAGAATTTTAAAGATTTGGATGTGTTTGGCTTTATCAAGAGTATCACTATGTGCTGTTAAGGAAAAGAAAGAATGCTTTTCTGGTGATGCTTTTGGAAAGAGTGAGGTTGAGGTCACCGGATGTTTTGGAGCCCATCTCTAAAATGGGTATGTCAACCACTGCCCTACACAGAGGTCCAGGAAAGCAGCGGGCTACAAGCATCCAAGAAAGTGGTTTCAGTTCAAGGGTGGGGAAGACTGTCTAACACAAACTATCAGTGCAGAACCTGCCATCCATCACATATGGAAGTAGTGAGGGAGGTGCCAAATCCACCCCAAAAGAAAAGCCAGGAAGTGAAATGGGTCTTGATGGAAATGTTTTGGCCAGAATTATGAAAATTGGAAACTAATGTCAAGTGTAGATATATGAAAGTCAGTGCTAGAGAGACCAGGAGGGAGAAAAAAAATCGTGCCTATTTTTTTTTTCAAATGACCAACTTGATCAAGAATGCGATGGAAGAAAACAAAAAGCAGAAAATAGAGGAAAGAATGGTAGGGAAAAGGAGTGTGGAGATGAAGGTTCTCAGGGCCCCAGCACTGCCAAGGCCCTTGTGACCACAACCTTCTAACAAAGCTGAATCCGTACCTGGAGATAATAGCCATGTTGGGAGCTGTGAGGCAAAGCAGAGCCTGAGACATCACATGACAACCTCAGTGTACCAGAGCAGGAACGCTGGCTATCACACTACCATCATTAATCCCCAAAAGCAGAAGTGAGACAGAAGGGTGGGGGTCAGGAGGTAGCTTGCACTGCCCAGTACTTGCCCAGCAGCAGCACCAGCTTGGTGAACGAGGGGACAGTCTCAGGAGAACCCTGTGGGGGCAATAATGGTGTAGGGCTGGAGGGGCTGGGGAAATAGGTAGGAGCTGTGAAGTCCAGTGACCCTTAAAATACCAGAGACATCATAGAAGGTAGAAGGGATGGTTATATGGATGGTTATGGTTATATGGATGAAATTTGTCTGACCTAGACCCTCAGTGTAGCATCCCTGTCCAGGGACCATTCACCCTCATTCACCATCATTCACTTTTTCTTCAGAAAGGGCACATATTCCACCTGGGACAACCCTCTTTTCATTCAAGGATTCAGATTGTCAGAGTGTTTCCTTTTCTTGAACTATCTCTTTCCTATACTTTCAATCCACTGGACTAGAGTCATTTACTCCCTCTACCATGAAATACTCCCCAATTACACAGCCCATAATATTACCTTAGAAACCAAAACCAAATGCTCTTCTTGGCTCTTGGAACCCCCACCAGGATTGGTAGCTTTTATTTAGCCTCTGTGGCATTTGACTTTTCTTGGGTGGTTCTCATGTCCCCCACTTTGAGGTAAGGTTTATATTTGTATTGTCTATTGTATTGTATTCTGCCATTGATTAGCAGAGTGCCTGTAATAAGCAAGTTAGCCTTGCTGTGCCTCAGTTTCCATCATCCAGTAAATAGAGGTGATAGATAGCTCATGACTCACAGAGCAGTTGTGATTTATCCCAGGCTATAGCAAGTGCTTATAAATGGCAAGTTCCATGAGCAGCAGCACAACATGCTTTCATCCACTGAACAAACAGGGCCCAAGACATGACCATAGCCAGTTTCTGCTCTCTCAGCCCCCATCTTGGAGGAAGACTGGAATCTTCAGGGCAGTGTGGTGAGCCACAGAGGGACCCAGGAGCTCAGATGGACATGGCACAGCAGATTTTCAGTAGGTGTTTAGTGAATTGATGTGATAACATGCTCATCAGAATTTTGCTGAATGAATGTTGAATGAATTTGAAATCAAAGACCAAACCACAACACCCATGAAGAGGAAATGAGAGGATGGTTCTAAAGAGAGTGAGGGTTACATTGTAGAGAAACAATGGAAAAGCAGCCAGTGCTCCAGGTGGGGCTCAGAAACCCCAGACTGAGTGAAGTGTGCTTAGAGTTGTTTTTGTTTTTCTCCTTTCAGATGACAGTAGTGACCTTTTTTTCCTTTTTCTGATTTTTCAGAGTTTCAAGCAATAAATTAGGGGATTCATAAGAATCACTGTAAATAAACAAAATGGAGCACATCTTCATGCCTGCTAGCTGGTAAAGTTGTTTCTGTGGTTTTTAACTTTGGTGTTATGAAATAGAGTCTCTGGAACAAAACAGGTATGAGGGTTAAAGAGTCTCACCCAGGACCTCAGGTTCAGGCCTTTCCAGAAGCCACCAAAGGAACTGTTCTAGGAAATGATTTAAAAGAAAAATGGCAAAAAAATGAATGAACAATGACAAGCATATCTTATCCTTAACACAGTCTAGCATTGTATTAAACTTGGAGATTCAGATAGAAAAACTGCAGGGACAGTCAGTCCTTCAGGGAGCAGTGAACATGGTCTGGATCCTGCTTTGTCTCTGGCAGTCAGGAAAGTCCCCTCCAGATCTGTGGCCCTCTGGCTTGGAGTCATCAAGCATTTAGGGAAGTCTGGAACTTTGAGACTCAAGACTAACAGCTGGATATGGGTACTGGCACATCCACCCCTCCAGGAGGGGACATTAGGAATTTCTAATTGGAGCAATGACAGCAAAGGGATTTGGGGCACAGGGGAATGGGGGAGATGTTCACTGTACATGTCGGTAGTGTGAAAGTACTGGGGTCACCATGGGCTTTCAGAAGCTAAAGTGTGGACAGGTTGGAAGAAGAGTGGTCTGGGTGCAAGGAATGAGGCATGATTGCTCACTGCGCAGCTGGGAGAGGGAATGAAGGCAGTAGCCCAGGCAGGGCCACTCAGAGCTGCTTCCCTTGCAAGGGAGCTTCCTATTTAGGCCAGATGGGCCAACTTTTCTACCTGTGGGCTCCCACTGCCTCCATTCAGGAAGCCCATCTGCCAGGGGACCTAGCTCAATTCCAGGTGGCATTTTTTATGGAAATATTTGGAAACTGTTTCATAGACTCCTACCTACATTTTTAATGGAAATATTTGGAACCTGTTTCTTAGACCCCTACTCCTACAAAAAATTCCTGTTTTCCCAGACTCCTGGGCTTCTGAAACCTTACTGATCTCATTTCTAGGACTTGGCCATATGTTTGCGTGGCCAGTGCTACAGCCTTCTAGGTGGGACCTCTGCCTGCCTGAATGAGCTCCTCATCCTTTCCCCAGCCCAGCCTGCCCTGGCTCACTGCCACACAAGTCCCTGCAAGGCAGATGCTGTTTGGAAGGATGGAGAGTGTAGATACCTTCTGCTGGGGATGGGGGAGGGGGCATAAAGATAGAGGATGCTCTTGGTATATATCATCTATGTACAGGCAGTGTGAGAACACTGAAAGGCTCTGAGAGGGGAGCCAACATGGGAGAAATTCTTGTGGCTACAGCACCTAGAATGTTACAGAACAGATAGAATTTAGTAATAAGGAGGACATGCAGATACAAATTATAATAATGAGAAGTCTCAACCTGGCCATGGACTCCACTTTCATCATCACTTTAGGATGCATTATTCTGTCCCCAAGCTCCAGCCACTCCCTTTCTCTGTGTCCTTGACCATTCTTGGCTCATGTTAAACTTGCTAACTTAGGTTGAGACATCCACATGCAGGCATCAGCTGGGCAGTGAGCCTCAGTGGGGAAACATTTACTATGTTAGGCATGTGGTCAGTGGATAAGAACACCCATTACCTCTTTTCACTTATCTAGTGACTTAAACAATCTTTAAAAAAAAAAAACACATGTACACACACACACACACACATACACACACACACACACCCCAATGCCCAGCCTTTTGAATGGTCGAGTTCCACTGGGAGAGTAAAAAGTTTTAGTGGAAATAATGATATAGCATTCATGTTTCACTGGCGTTAAGCAGCTGCTGCAAGCCAGGTGCCCGGAGAGAAGGGGACTGCGTCTGAGCCTGACTCAGTGGCAGGAAGTGGTGTGTTTCCATTGCAGAGCTCAAAAACAAGGTGGTTTGAGGAAAGGCTTGCGTGTCACTGGCATTTCCCTGTTGTGTTTATGAAATAATGTGGGAATAAAGCTTTGGGGTTACTCTAATCTTGTCTTTTACAAGAAACCAAGAAGCCCCCAGTGGAACACCGGTAGGGGGCTGTGGCAGCCCCGGGAGGTACTGGGGAAACCCAAAGGCACCTGGCTAGGGAGGGAGTGGGGCACCACAGTATGCAGTAATCTGAAGCCCTATTTTAGGGATGAAGACAGGGGAACCTCTTTGTCTGGTTGTTTCCTTCTCTAGATGGGCAGTGTGGATGCAAACAGCAGGCACTCTGTGGATGACACTGAGTGTCCAGGCCAGGGAGAGGCATTGGGGCCTCAGGGAGGCATCTTAGAAGATGTATATGCATACATCAAATGTGGGAGATGCCAGTGTTCCTTGAAACATACTGACTACCTGGAGTACGCCATTCTGTGTACACTGGTGTCATGACAAGACTCTTACTGAAGTTGGCAATTTTGCCAGAAACCAGCTCTTTATTCCAGAGGTCAGTTCATAATTTATACTACATGGGGAGACAACTGCATCGAAAAGAGCTTTCAGGCATCCAACAATGAGAAGGACTGACCCAGTGATGGTCTGGATGGTTTCCATACCAGTGAGAGTTCCATACCAGTAAGTTTCCATACCAGGGCTGTGAGGCAGTCCTCCTCTCCCTGGATGGCAACCTTCACCAGAATCTCCTAGTCCAAGCAGCCCCAGAAACTAAACTGCCTTTGAAGTGCCATGTCAGGGGTTCATTTCTATATTTAAACCAGAGAGAAAGACAATGAGCCAGATGAAAGGGTGCCTGAAAACAACAAACTCAGAGGAAGCGACAGTGCCTGCTAGTCATGCGTCTGTGGCCAAGCCCTGATGTTCCACTCACCTGTTTGGGTTGTGATCAGGCAGCAAAACAATGGGAGAAAAAAATCCCCACATTTTCACAAGGAGGTTTACTGGAAAATCTTCTAACAAACAGAGTCAGAAGTATAAGCACAGCAATCTTGAAACTACCTTCTCATCATTCAAATGTTTTCAAAATCGTCTCTCTCCTTGGCTACTGTCTTGGAGGACTTACCATTGAGACTTGGGCACTAAGTCCCCTCCAGAAGCCACACAATGTGCCTCAAGTGCTTTGGATTGAATTGTGTACCCCCTGCCAAATTCATACATCAACCCCGTAATCCCCAGGACTTCAGAATGTGACTGTGTTTGAAGGTAGACTTTTTATACAGGTGATTAGATTAAAATGAGGTCATACGGGTAGGCCCTAGCCCAACAGGACTGATGTCTTTATAAGAGGAAATTTGGGACACAGACACACACAAGGGAAGACCATGTGAAGACACATGGAGAAGATAGCCAGCTATAAGCCAAGGAGAGTGGCTCTTAAGAGAAACCAAACCTGCCAGCACTTTGATCTTGTACTTCTAGCCAAGGAACTGTGAGAAAATAAACTTCTGTTGTATGAGGTACTCAGTCTGTAGTCCTTTATTATGGCAAACCTAGCAAATTAATACATTGCCTTTCTAGACAGTCTTTTAAAAAATAAAAGAATCGTGGAAATCAGTGAGACCCCTTACTTTATTAATGAGGGAACCAAGGTTATATCACACAGGGCAGGTTGAGTTTTCCCCAGGCCCAGAAGATGAGCACTGTTCAGTTTAAACCAGTTGCAGAGATCTGTCTTCTTACTTAGACATGGCCTAACTGTAGTCTTGTCTTCTTCTGAGAATGCCTCACTCAAATAAAGACATATGAGATATAACGTTCAATGATTCATTAGTTGAGCATAACACCCAGTGCTCATCATGTCACACTATATCAAAAACTAATGATGTACCAGATGTTGGCTATTGAATTTAAATTAAAAGTAAAGACATATGAGACACAAATGTTCTCTTCTTTTTCTTGTCCCTACATTCTCCCTTTGTTTATAACAGGTGTTCTGGGACCTTGAGGGACCATTTTAAGAGGAAAAGCTACATGTTGAGAATGACAGTAACCTGGGTCCTTAATATTGTCACTGGGTCACTTATAATCAACCCTAGAGTTGCCACCGACAGGCTTCTCATTAAGTGAAATAATAAATGCCATTGCTTTTTCTATGCATCATATAGCATCTGGGGTTTTTTAAATTTGCTTTTGGTAAACAAGCATAGCAGTCTTAAACTCAGCTGAGACAAATCTGTACTGGTTCCATAGCCAGCTATTGGTAGTTCTGGAGTAATCAACCCACAGGAGTGTGAATGAGACCAAAACCTAACACACACTCCAGTGACTTGAGCTGAAGGCATAAGGCAGCCCTGAATTATGTGATCAGAGTGTGTCATTGGTGCAGGGGTTTGTATGACATCTTCTCGGTCCCTTCAGTAGGACTTTGGGAAAATCACTTAAATTCTCTGTGCCTTGGTTTCCTCTAATATGAAATAGAGGTTCCAATATTACCTGCCTTATAGAGTTCTTGGGAGGATTAAATGAATTCATATGTGTTAAGCAGTTTAAGTAGTGCCTGCTCTATACTAAGTGCTATTATGTTGGCTATTAATTGGCTCTTTGCTGTTGGCCATTTTTTTCTATTGTAAGAAATAATTAAAGATAAACAGAGCAGAAATTTACTGGACAACAATTATGGTCCAGACACCATACAATGTGCTCTATAAATTGTAATCTCATTAACCCAACCTGGTCGTTATTCTCTGAGGCCTGCTTTTAACCTTGAACCACCCAAGAGTCTTTGTCTTTGGGTCAGTTTCCCCAAAGACTCCAACCATGTCTCTGAAAGAAAAATGGAAGTGTCACCTAACTCAGCTTTGACAAATGTGCAAATGCTTCAGACAATATCTCAGAGACTCCTGCCTGTGGCCATTTGGACACCTCATGGGGATAATCCAAACCTTCTCCCATGCCCTTACACCTCACCCTGAAGTGGAAGGAGTAGGGCAAAGGACTCTAAATCCAAAAGAGGGCCAGAGTGGGGCAGAAATATCATCCATCAGATTGGAGGGGCAGTACCTGCTTTGGGTGCACTCTTTGAGTCCACCTCATCCTTCCATGTGGCCAGAGAAAATGACCCAAAGGGGGTTTCCCTTGTTTGTCTAAAGGGGAGACCCCTCCCTTGAAGAGTCAAACAAGCTGTGCAAGGAAACACAACAGGGTGTCTTAGCCTGCAAATACTAAAGGCCATGCATGGTCCTGGCCAAATCCAAGGAAACCTGGAAATGTTCTTTACTACAAGGTACATTTTCTGGTATAGCATTCCTTGGCAAATTCCAGGACCTCATCATGCCAGGCTCTTCACAGAGTTACATCTGACACCTGTACAATTCAGATTTCCAATAACAACTCCAAACACTTCTGTGGTCATGTCACTGCTCTGCTTAGAAACCTCGAAGTGCTCCCTGTGGCTCAGTGAATTAAGTCCAGCCTCCCACAGGATTTTGAAATGGCTGAGGCAGAATTTCTGGCAAGGGGTCAGACATGCTGTGCACTGTCCTCTGTACACGGAGCCCACATGAAGAGACCTCATCCTATAATGCCTGCTATCTATGGCCTCAGAGCAAGACAGCTCCCCTCAGGGCCAACCGAGAAAGCTGCTGCTGTTTCTGTCAGGAGGTCAGCCCCACTGGCTCAATGAATGGAGAACACTGATAAGTGCTGACCCTTCTTGCTTCCAAGGTCCTCATGTAGTAATCCCATCACCAGTTCTCAAACCAAGGCAAGGCACTGGGGGAAGAATGCACTCTGAGCACTTCATAGATGCCTTCACTAATCATTACTCCAACAGCATGAGGGTGGAATTATTCTATGCAGTGTATAGGTCAGGCTACTCAATAATGTTATTTGTCAAGGGCCATGTGAGGAGCAGAAATGGAATTTGAGCTGAGGTTTGACTCCAAAGCTAGTATACTTCTGCATCTACTGAAATGATCATACAGTTATCCTTTTTTGCCTTTTGATAAGATGAACGACACTGACTACTTTTCAGATATTGAACCAAGCTCTCATTTCTGGTATAAACGCCTCTTGGTCATATTTTATCCTTTTTATATTCAGCTGACCTTGAACAACATAGATTTGCATTATGTGGATTCTCTTACATGTGGATTTTTCAATAAATACAGTATGCTGTAAATGTATTTTCCTTATGATTTTCTTAATAAGATTTTCTTTTCTCAAGCTTATTTTATTGTAAGAATACAGTGTATAATACATAGAACATACAAAATATGTGCCATTGACTGTGTATGTTATTAGAAGGGCTTCTGATCAAGAGTTGGCTATTAGTGATTGGGTTTGGGGGAAGCCAACATCATATGCAGATTTTCAATTTGCATGGTGCCCCCAAAGCCCATATTATTCAAGGGTCAAATGTATTGCTGGATTCAATTTGCCAAACTTGTATTAAGGATCTTAGGGTCAATGTTCATGAAGAATATTGGTTAGAAGTTTTCTTCTCTTGTAATGTCTTTTTTTTTTCAGATTTTTTATTTTATTTTAATTTTTTAAAAAATTTAAATCTTAGTTAACATACAGTACAATATGAGTTTCTGGAGTAGAACTCGGTGACTCATCACTTACACACAACACCGCATGCTCATCATAGCAAGTGCCCTCCTCCTTCATATCTGTCACCTGCCTAGACCATCCCCCACCGACCCCCTCCACCAACCCTCAGTTTGTTCTCCTTAATTTGGCTATTGTTGATAATACTGCTATAAACATCAAAGTGCCTTTGAATCTGCATTTTTGTATTCTTTGGGGTAAATACCAAGTAGTGCAATTATTGGAATTCCTCAAAAATTGCAAAGTAGAATTTTTCACTTGCATTCCCATCAACAGTGCAACAAGGTAGGGAAGTTCAGATTTTTAAAAATACTTGGGTACTTGCTACCCCTTTCATTTTCTTTTTTTTTTTTAAATGAAACATTTTTTTTTAATTTTTAATTTTTAATTTTTTATAAACATATATTTTTATCCCCAGGGGTACAGGTCTGTGAATCACCAGGTTTACACACTTCACAGCACTCACCAAAGCACATGCCCTCCCCAATGTCCATAATCCCACCCCCTTCTCCCAAGCCTCCTCCCCCCAGCAACCCTCAGTTTGTTTTGTGAGATTAAGAGTCACTTATGGTTTGTCTCCCTCTCAATCCCATCTTGTTTCATTGATTCTTCTCGTACCCACTTAAGCCCCCATGTTGCATCACCACTTCCTCATATCAGGGAGATCATATGATAGTTGTCTTTCTCCACTTGACTTATTTCGCTAAGCATGATACGCTCTAGTTCCATCCACGTTGTCGCAAATGGCAAGATTTCATTTCTTTTGATGGCTGCATAGTATTTCATTGTGTATATATACCACATCTTCTTGATCCATTCATCTGTTGATGGACATCTAGGTTCTTTCCATAGTTTGGCTATTGTGGACATTGCTGCTATAAACATTCGGGTGCCCCTTTGGATCACTACGTTTCTATCTTTAGGGTAAACACCCAATAGTGCAATTGCTGGGTCATAGGGCAGTTCTATTTTCAACATTTTGAGGAACCTCCATGCTGTTTTCCAGAGTGGCTGCACCAGCTTGCATTCCCACCAACAGTGTAGGAGGGTTCCCCTTTCTCCACATCCTTGCCAGCATCTGTCATTTCCTGACTTGTTAATTTTAGCCATTCTGACTGGTGTGAGGTGATATCGCATTGTGGTTTTGATTTGTATTTCCCTGATGCTGAGTGATATGGAGCACTTTTTCATGTGTCTGTTGGCCATCTGGATGTCTTCTTTGCAGAAATGTCTGTTCATGTCCTCTGCCCATTTCTTGATTGGATTATTTGTTCTTTGGGTGTTGAGTTTGCTAAGTTCTTTATAGATCTTGGACACTAGTCCTTTATCTGATATGTCGTTTCCAAATATCTTCTCCCATTCTGTCAGTTGTCTTTTGATTTTGTTAACTGTTTCCTTTGCTGTGCAAAAGCTTTTGATCTTGATGAAATCCCAATAGTTCATTTTTGCCCTTGCTTCCCTTGCCTTTGGCGTTGTTCCTAGGAAGATGTTGCTGTGGCTGAGGTCGAAGAGGTTGCTGCCTGTGTTCTCCTCAAGGATTTTGATGGATTCCTTTCTCACATTGAGGTCCTTCATCCATTTTGAGTCTATTTTTGTGTGTGGTGTAAGGAAATGGTCCAATTTCATTTTTCTGCATGTGGCTGTCCAATTTTCCCAGCACCATTTATTGAAGAGGCTGTCTTTTCCATTGGACATTCTTTCCTGCTTTGTCGAAGATTAGTTGACCATAGAGTTGAGGGTCTATTTCTGGGCTCTCTATTCTGTTCCATTGATCTATGTGTCTGTTTTTGTGCCAGTACCATGCTGTCTTGATGATGAAAGCTTTGTAATAGAGCTTGAAGTCCGGAATTGTGATGCCACCAACTTTGGCTTTCTTTTTCAATATCCCTTTGGCTATTCGAGGTCTTTTCTGGTTCCATATAAATTTTAGAATTATTTGTTCCATTTCTTTGAAAAAGATGGATGGTACTTTGATAGGAATTGCATTAAATGTGTAGATTGCTTTAGGTAGCATAGACATTTTCACAATATTTATGCTTCCAATCCAGGAGCATGGAACATTTTTCCATTTCTTTGTGTCTTCCTCAATTTCTTTAATGAGTACTTTATAGTTTTCTGAGTATAGATTCTGTGTCTCTTTGGTTAGGTTTATTCCTAGGTATCTTATGGTTTTGGGTGCAATTGTAAATGGGATTGACTCCTTAATTTCTCTTTCTTCTGTCTTGTTCTTGGTGTAGAGAAATGCAACTGATTTCTGTGCATTGATTTTATATCCTGACACTTTACTGAATTCCTGTATAAGTTCTAGCAGTTTTGGAGTGGAGTCTTTTGGGTTTTCCACATATAGTATCATATCATCTGCGAAGAGTGATAATTTGACTTCTTCTTTGCCGATTTGGATGCCTTTAATTTCCTTTTGTTGTCTGATTGCTGAGGCTAGGACCTCTAGTACGATGTTGAATAGCAGTGGTGATAATGGACATCCCTGCCGTGTTCCTGACCTTAGCGGAAAAGCTTTCAGTTTTTCTCCATTGAGAATGATATTTGCGGTGGGTTTTTCATAGATAGCTTTGATGATATTGAGGTATGTGCCCTCTATCCCTACACTTTGAAGAGTTTTGATCAGGAAGGGATGCTGTACTTTGTCAAATGCTTTTTCAGCATCTATTGAGAGTATCCTATAGTTCTTGTTCTTTCTTTTATTGATGTGTTGTATCACATTGACTGATTTGCGGATGTTGAACCAACCTTGCAGCCCTGGAATAAATCCCACTTGGTCATGGTGAATAATCTTTTTAATGTATTGTTGAATCCTATTGGCTAGTATTTTGTTGAGTATTTTCGCATCTGTGTTCATCAAGGATATTGGTCTATAACTCTCTTTTTTGGTGGGATCCTTGTCTGGTTTGGGGATCAAGGTGATGCTGGCCTCATAAAATGAGTTTGGAAGTTTTCCTTCCATTTCTATTTTTTGGAACAGTTTCAGGAGAATAGGAATTAGTTCTTCTTTAAATGTTTGGTAGAATTCCCCCGGGAAGCCGTCTGGCCCTGGGCTTTTGTTTGTTTGGAGATTTTTAATGACTGTTTCAATCTCCTTACTGGTTATGGGTCTGTTCAGGCTTTCTATTTCTTCCTGGTTCAGTTGTGGTAGTTTATATGTTTCTAGGAAACATATAAGTTTATATGTTTCTTCCAGATTGTCAAATTTATTGCCGTAGAGTTGCTCATAGTATGTTCTTATAATAGTTTGTATTTCTTTGGTGTTAGTTGTGATCTCTCCTCTTTCATTCATGATTTTATTTATTTGGGTCCTTTCTCTTTTCTTTTTGATAAGTCGGGCCGGGGTTTATCAATTTTATTAATTCTTTCAAAGAACCAGGTCCTAGTTTCGTTGATTTGTTCTATTGTTTTTTTGGTTTCTATTTCATTGATTTCTGCTCTGATCTTTATGATTTCTCTTCTCCTGATGGGATTAGGGTTTCTTTCTTGCTCTTTCTCCAGCTCCTTTAGGTGTAGGGTTAGGTTGTGTACCTGAGACCTTTCTTGTTTCTTGAGAAAGGCTTGTACTGCTATATATTTTCCTCTCAGGACTGCCTTTGTTGTGTCCCACAGATTTTGAACCGTTGTGTTTTCATTATCATTTGTTTCCATGATTTTTTTCAATTCTTCTTTAATTTCCCGGTTGACCCATTCATTCTTTAGAAGGATGCTGTTTAGTCTCCATGTATTTGGGTTCTTTCCAAACTTCCTCTTGTGGTTGAGTTCTAACTTCAGAGCATTGTGGTCTGAAAATATGCAGGGTTGATCCCAATCTTTTGATACCGGTTGAGTCCTGATTTAGGACCAAGGATGTGATCTATTCTGGAGAATGTTCCATGTGCACTAGAGAAGAATGTGTATTCTGTTGCTTTGGGATGAAATGTTCTGAATATATCTGTGATGTCCATCTGGTCCAGTGTGTCGTTTAAGGCCTTTATTTCCTTGCTGATCTTTTGCTTGGATGATCTGTCCATTTCAGTGAGGGGAGTGTTAAAGTCCCCTACTATTATTGTATTATTGTTGATGTGTTTCTTTGATTTTGTTATTAATTGGTTTATATAGTTGGCTGCTCCCACGTTGGGGTCATAGATACTTAAAATTGTTAAATCTTCTTGTTGGACAGACCCTTTGAGTATGATATAGTGTCCTTCCTCATCTCTTATTATAGTTTTTGGCTTAAAATCTAATTGGTCTGATATAAGGATTGCCACTCCTGCTTTCTTCTGATGTCCATTAGCATGGTAAATTCTTTTCCACCCCCTCACTTTATTTTTTTTTTTTAAAGATTTTATTTATTTATCTGACAGAGAGAAACCACAAGTACACTGAGAGGCAGGCAGAGAGAGAGAGAAGGAAGCAGGCTCCCTGCTCAGCAGGGAGCCCGATGCGGGACTCGATCCCAGGACCCTGAGATCATGACCTGAGCCGAAGGCAGTGGCTTAACCCACTGAGCCACCCAGGTGCCCCCACCCCCTCACTTTAAATCTGGAGGTGTCTTCGGGCTTAAAATGAGTTTCTTGGAGGCAACATATAGATGGGTTTTGTTTTTTTATCCATTCTGATAGCCTGTGTCTTTTGACAGGGGCATTTAGCCCATTAACATTCAGGGTAACTATTGAGAGATATGAATTTAGTGCCATTGTATTGCCTGTAAGGTGACTGTTACTGTATATGGTCTCTGTTCCTTTCTGATCTACCACTTGTAGGCTCTCTCTTTGCTTGGAGGACCCCTTTCAAGATTTCCTGTAGAGCTGGTTTGGTATTTGCAAATTCTTTCAGTTTGTGTTTGTCCTGGAAGCTTTTAATCTCTCCTTCTATTTTCAATGATAGCCTAGCTGGATATAGTATTCTTGGCTGTATGTTTTTCTCGTTTAGTGCTCTGAAAATATCATGCCAGCTCTTTCTGGCCTGCCAGGTCTCTGTGGATAAGTCAGCTGTCAATCTAATATTTTTACCATTGTATGTTACAGACTTCTTTTCCTGGGCTGCTTTCAGGATTTTCTCTTTGTCACTGAGACTTGTAAATTTTACTATTAGGTGAAGGGGTGTGGGCCTATTCTTATTGATTTTGAGGGGCATTCTCTGAACCTCCTGAATATTTATGCTCGTTCCCTTTGCCATATTGGGGAAATTCTCCCCAATAATTCTCTCCAGTATACCTTCTGCTCCCCTCTCTCTTTCTTCTTCTTCTGGAATCCCAATTATTCTAATGTTGTTTCGTCTTATGGTGTCACTTATCTCTCGAATTCTCCCCTCGCGGTCCAGTAGCTGTTTGTCCCTCTTTTGCTCAGCTTCTTTATTCTCTGTCATTTGGTCTTCTATATCACTAATTCTTTCTTCTGCCTCATTTATCCTAGCAGTGAGAGCCTCCATTTTTGATTGCACCTCATTAACAGCTTTTTTTATTTCAACTTGGTTAGATTTTAGTTCTTTTATTTCTCCAGAAAGGGCTTTTATATCTCCCGAGAGGGTTTCTCTCATATCTTCCATGCCTTTTTCGAGCCCGGCTAGAACCTTGAGAATTGTCATTCTGAACTCTAGATCTGACATATTAGCAATGTCTGTATTGATTAGGTCCCTAGCCTTCAGTACTGCCTCTTGTTCTTTTTTTTTGTGTTGAATTTTTCCGTCTTGTCATTTTGTCCAGATAAGAGTATATGAAGGGGCAAGTAAAATACTAAAAGGGTGGCAACACCCCCAGGAAAATATGTTTTAACCAAATTAGAAGAGATCCAAAATTGTGAGGGGGGAGAAAGGGGATAAAAAAAGGTTCAAAAAGGAAGAAAGAAAGGAAAAAAAAAAAGAAAAGAAATTAAAAAAAAGAAAACACCTAAGAAAAATATAAAAAAGAAAAAATATATATATTAGATAAACTAGAAAAAAAATCATTAAAAAAGAAAAAGGTAACAGTTTAAAAAAAAATTTTACCCAAAGGCGAGAAAAAAAAACAAAAAATGAAAAACAAAAAAATTAAATTAATTGCAAGACTAAAAAAAATCACAGGGAAAAAGCCATGAGTTCCGTGCTTGGCTTTCTCCTCCTCTGGAATTCTGCTGCTCTCCTTGGTATTGAAACCACACTCCTTGGTAGGTGAACTTGGTCTCGCCTGGATTTCTTGTTGATCTTCTGGGGGAGGGGCCTGTTGTAGTGATTCTCAAGTGTCCGCCCCAGGTGGAATTACACCGCCCTTACCCAGGGCCGGGGTGAGTAATCCGCTGGGGTTTGCTTTCAGGAGCTTTTGTTCCCTGAGCACTTTCCGTAGAGTTCCGGAGGACGGGAATACAAATGGCGGCCTCCTGGTCTCCAGCCCGGAGTAGCCGAGAGCCCAGGGCCCCACTCCTCAGTGCGCCCTCAGAGAACAGCGCCCAGTTACTCCCGTTTGCCTGACCTCCGGCCGCACTCCGAGCTCACCGAGCCTGCGACCCGTTCAAGGTAACACCGAGCTGCGAGCTTACTGTCGGCTCTGTCTCTGTAGCCGGCTTTCCCGTTCCAATACCCGCAAGCTCTGCGACACTCAGACACCCCCGATCCTTCTGTGACCCTGCGGGACCTGAGGCCACGCTGACCCCGCGTGGGCTTCACCCCGGTTTAGCCTCTGGAGCAATGTCCCTCAGCAGAACAGACTTTTAAAAGTCCTGATTTTGTGCTCCGTTGCTCCGCCGCTTGCCGGGAGCCGGCCCCTCCCCCCGGGGTCTATCTTCCCATCGCTTTGGATTCACTTCTCCGCCGGTCCTACCTTTCAGAAAGTGGTTGTTTCTCTGTTTCCAGAATTGCTGTTCTTCTTCTCTTCCATCTGCCGATGGATTTTCAGGTGTTTGCAATCTTTAGATAAGCTATCTAGCTGATCTCTGGCTAGCTGAAGTAGTCTCAGCCTGCTACTTCTCTGCCAGCTTGACTCCTCCTCCTTCTCTTGTAATGTCTTTATCTGGTTTTGGTTTCAGGGTAACATGGGTATTATAAAATGAATTGGGAAATGTTCTCTTCTATATTTTGAATGGGTTTTACATTCCAAAAGAATTTAATTCTTTAAATGTTTTATAGAATTCACCAGTGAATTCAACTCTCAACTTGGAGGTGTCTTTGGGTGGGAGGATTTTAAACTGTGAATTCAAATTCTTTGATAGATGTAGATCTACTTAGGTTATCTAATTCTTCATGAGTGAACTTTGATAGTTTGTTTTGCAACAAATTTACTCATTTCATTCATGATATCAAATGCATTGGCATAAAACTGTTCATTATATTCCTTATTACCCTCTTAATGACTATAGAATCAGGGGAATATCTCCACTTTCATCCCTGACATTGGTAATTTGTGTCTTCTCTCTCTTTTCTTTACCATTCTGGCTATAGATTTATTAATTTTATTGATTTTTTTTCAAACAACTACATTTTGATTTTATTAATTTTTCTATTACTTTTGTTGTTTTAAATTTTATTCATTTTGGCTTTCATATTGATGGTTTCCTTCCGCATGTTTGCTTCAGATTTCATATGCTCTTCTTTTCTGTTTTCTTAAAGTGAAAGCTTAGAATATGGATTTGAGACCTTTCCTGTTTTCTTATATAAGCACTTAATGCTATTCGTTTCCATTTAAGCTCTACTTTAAATGTGCCCCACAAATTCTGATACAACATATTTTCTTAATTAAAAATATTTTTTTCAGTTACCTTGTTTTTTCTCTTTGACTATATGGGATATTTAGAAGTGTGTTGTTTAGTGTTTTATATTTTATCTTGGTGAATGTTCCATGTGCACTTGAAAATAATGTATATTATGCTGTTGTTTGGCAAAGTGTTCTAAAAATGTCAATAATATGAAGTTCGTTGATAGTATTATTCTGGTTCTCTCTATCTTTATTGATTTTCTGTCTATTCTGTCACTTATTGAGAGACAAATGTTGGAATATCCAATTACAACTATAGATTTATTTTTCCTCTCAGTTTTAACCCTTCTGTTTTATATTAATCAAAAATTTTATTAGGTACATACACATATAAGATTACTTTGTCTTCTTGATGAATTGATCCTTTGGTCATTAAATAATGTTCCCACTCATAATTGGTAATAGTTTTTGTTTCAAAGATTACTTTGCCTGATATTAATATAATCATTCTAGATATCTTTTGATTAGTGTTTGTAAGTATACCTTTATTTTATACTTTTGAGTATCAATGTCTTTATATATTTTTTTTATTTTAAAGATTTTATTCATTTATTTGACAGAGAGAGATCATAAGTTGGCAAAGAGGCAGGCAGAGAGAGAGAGAGAGAGAGAGAGGGAGAAGCAGGCTCCTCACTGAGGGGAGAGCCTGGTGTGGGGCTTGATCCCAGGACCATGGGATCATGACCTGAGCCGAAGGCAGAGGTTAACCCACTGAGCCCCCCAGGTGCCCCTCAATGTCTTTATATTTTAAAGTGAGTTTTTTATACACAGAATATAATTGGGCCTTTCTTTCTTTCCTTCTCTCTCTCTCTTTCTTCCATCAGCAATTTGTTTTTTTAATCGGGGCTTTTGCATTTATTATAATTATTGATTATGGTTGGATTTAAATCTATTATCTTACCAATTGTTACTATTTGTTTCATTTGCTCTCTGTTCATTTTTTTCCCTTTTTCCCCTGCCTTCTTTTGGATTGAGCATTTATTATTCTACTAAAAAAATCTCCACTGTTGGTTTATTAATATCTTTTAAAAGTTCTTTGTTAGTGGTTACTTTAGTGTTTATAATATTAACATATTCAATTTTGCATGGTCTATCTTCAAATAATTTATCACTTACATATAATGTAGGATTTACATTATATATTTTATACATATACATAAGATATTTATAATAAGATATTGTTCCTTTTTTGGGGTTTAGACATCTTTTAAAGCAATTAAAAATAAGAAAAGTGGGATTTGGGGGGAGATGGCAGAGTAGGAGGATCCTAAGCTCAGATAAAAATAGAAAACACCCATAGCAGTGTAAATAATCCAGACAATGACCCAAAAACTGGCAAAACAAAGTCTCCACAGCTAAATGTAGAGAAGAGGCCACATCAAAGAGGACAGGAAGGGCAGAGATAGGGTCAAGGGCTAAATAGACACATGGGGCTGTACATGGGAGGGAGGAATGCTACAGGTTCAGGGAGGAGAAAGAAATAGATCCTCACACTGAGCACCCCAGGCATGGAGAAGATGAATTCACAAAACATTTGGCTTTGAAAACAAGAAGGCCACAATAATCGGTGGGGCTTAACACCTGAAACTTTGAAAATCAGTGGGTTCAGCTCCAGAAGAACTGGGAGAGTAGACTCTCTAACCTTAAAGAGACAGCATAACAAAGAGCCCACAGAGATACAGCATAGAAGCAGCATTAGAAAAACATCTGGGCATACAAGAGGGAGAGTGATTTACTCACCTTAGAGCATGTGCTGTGGGGGGGGCAGGGATCATTGGGAGACTTTCTCAAGAACAAAGGAACTCATGGGTGCCATTTCTTCCTCTTGCTTCCTAGATACACAGACACCTGTGGGAACCAGGACACCAATACTCTCCATCTAGTGTGCTAGCAGTGTGCCTTACCCTGATGTACATCTGAAGATCCACCCCTCCAACATGATACACCTCAGGAGGAGTTTTGGGCTGCTATACATTCCCTCCCACAGTGGCCTGGTATGGAACTTGCTGGCACAGCACAACCCATGTTCTCCTGCAGACTTGCCCACTTGAGTACACCCTTCACTAGAACCCATCAAAGCAGTGCCACAAGCCTAGCAGTGCACAACAAACCCTGATAGGGCCCAGAACCATATCAAAATAACACCTCCCCTGGAGATAATGGAAGATAACCATACACACCAGTCCAGCTACAGCCTCAGGAGGAGGCTGGGAGAAGATATCTGGTCTGACTGCAGGCTCTGACCACCAATGAAAGCTTCTAGGGGACAACACTGGGAATGCATCCTGCAGTTTGGTGCTACTGCATCTCTGGAAAATGCCTGGTCTGACTCAACTCAGTCCCAAGGCAACTCCGGACTGGCCCAGTAACAACAGAGGGACCAAACCCCACAACATGCAAAGACAACCATTGCAGAGAACTGGATTAAGGCAAACATGACTCAACCACAATAGTACAGTGCACTCAACACACATAGGAGATACCCCTGAAGTGCCAGGTTCTAATGAAAAGGGGACTTTACACTGCAGGGCATTACAGGACCTCTTCTTCATAAGGCTGCCACTTTCAAGGTAAGAAGACTTTTTTTTTTTAAGATTTTATTTATTTATTGACAGACAGAGATCACAAATAGATAGAGGGGGGAGGGAAGCAAGCTCCCTGCTGAGCAGAGAGCCCAATGTGGGGCTCGATCCCAGGACCTGAGATCATGACCTGAGCTGAAGGCAGAGGCTTGAACCCACTGAGCCACCCAGGTGCCCCTAAGAAGACCTTCTTAACACATAGAAATAGACATAGAGAGTTAGACAAAACGAGAAGAGAGAAGAATATGTCCCAAAATGAAAGCACAGGACAAAATGACAGCAAGAGACCTAAATGAAAAGGAGATTAATATGTCTCATAAAGAATTTAAGAAGATGTGGTATATATACACAATGGAATACTATGCAGCCATCAAAAGAAATGAAATCTTGCCATTTGCGACAACGTGGATGGAACTAGAGCGTATCATGCTTAGCGAAATAAGTCAAGCAGAGAAAGACAACTATCATATGATCTCCCTGATATGAGGACGTGGTGATGCAACATGGGGGCTTAAGTGGGTAGGAGAAGAATAAATGAAACAAGATGGGATTGGGAGGGAGACAAACCATAAGTGACTCTTAATCTCACAAAACAAACTGAGGGTTGCTGGGGGGAGGGGGTTTGGGAGAAGGGGGTGGGATTATGGACATTGGGGAGGGTATGTGCTTTGGTGAGTGCTGTGAAGTGTGTAAACCTGGTGATTCACAGACTGTACCCCTGGGGATAAGAATATATGTTTATAAAAAATTAAAAATTAAAAAAAATACACTAGAGGGAATAAATAGTAGACTAGAGGAAGCAGAAGAACAGAGCAGATACCTGATAGACAGAGTAATGGAAAGCAATCAAGCTGCACAGGAGACAGAAAAAAGTTTTAATAACAAATGAAAATAGAATTCAGCAACATTATTAAGCATAGTAACATTAAGTTTATAAGGGTCCCAGAAAGAGAAAAAAAAGGGGGGCAAAAAATTTATTTGAAGAAATAATAGGCAAATGCTTCCTGAATCTGGGAAGGAAACAGAAATCCATATCAAGGAAGCACAGAGATTCCCCCCAAAAAAACCAACCAAAAGAGATCGAAACCAAGACACAGATTAATCAAAATGTCATATTAATAAAAATGTCATAAAGTAGTGATAAAGAATTTTAAGAGCACAAAAGAGGACAAGGGAAACCCATAAGTCTATCAGTTGATTCCTTAGCAGAAACACTACAGGCCAGAAGGAAATGGCATGATACAATCAAAAAAGAAAAAAACTGAAGCCAAGATACTCTGTTCTCAAGGATATCATTCAGAACAGAAGAAAAGATAAAAAAAATCTCCCAAACAAAAGTTAAAGGAAATCATGACTCCTAAATCAGGCTTATATGAAATATTAAAGGAAACTCTTCAAATGAAAGATAAATAGGAGTAAGAAAAGTAGGAGGCCAGAAAGCCATAAAATTAAGTATAAAACCCACTTAATTAACTTAAAATTAACTATAAAAACCAATTAAGGGATTTACAAAATAAAAGAATGTAAAGTATGGCAACATAACCTAAAACTTGGTGAGAAGGTAAAGACTTGGTTCAAACATAAGGAACCACATAATATAGATTACTTATATCTACTTAATATAGATGACTAAATGCAAAAGATGTTCCATACAAACCAATGGTAACCACAAATCAAGAACTACATACACAAAACAAAGAGAAAGGAAAACAAGCATATCATAAAGGGAGCTAGTAAACCATGAGAGGTAGCAACAAGAGAAGTAAGGAACAAAGAACTATAAAAACAACTATAAAACAAGTAATAAGCTGGCAATAAGGACATACCTATCATGAAAACCACAATGAGATACCCCCTTGCACCTGTCAGAATGGCTAAAATTAACAAGACAGGAAAGAACAAATGTTCACAAGGATACAGAGAAAGGGGAACCCTCTTGTACACTGTTGGGGGGAATGCACACTGGTACAGCCAGCCACTCTGGAAAACAGTATGGAGTTTGCTCAAGATGATAAAAATAGAGCTACCCTGCAACCCAACAATTACACTACGAGGTATTTACCCCAAAGATACAAATGCAGTGACCTGAAGGGGCATCTGCACCCTAATGTTCATAGCAGCAGTGTCCACAATAGCCAAACTCTGGAAAGAGCTGAGATGTCCTCCAACAGATGAATGTATAAAGAAGATGTGGTTCATATATACAGTGGAATATTACCTAGACATCATAAAGATGAATATCTACCATTTGCATTGACTTGGATGGAACTGGAAGGGTTTATGTTGAGCAAAATAAGTCAATTAGAGAATGAGAATCATCATATGGTTTCACTCATATGGAATATAAGAAATAAAACAGAGGATCATAGGGGGAAGAAATGAATGGGAAGAAATCAGAGAGGGAGACAAACCATGAGAGACTCTTAACTATAGGGAAAAAAAAAAAAAACAACTGAGGGTTGCTAAAGGGGAAATGGATAGAGGAATTGGGTAATTGGGTGATGGGCATTAAGGAGGACATTTGATGTGATGAACACTGGGTGTTATATGCAACTGATAAATTATTGAACTTTACATTTGAAACTAATGATGTACTCTATGTTGGCTAATTTAATTTAAATTACAAAGAAAAGAACACACCTATCAATAATTACTTGTAACATAAATGGACTAAATACTTTAATTAAAAAAAAACAGGGTGAAGGAAGGATAAAAAAACAAGATCCATCTTTATGATGCCTACAAGAGACTCATTTCACACCTAAAGGCACATGCATATTGGAAGTGAGGGGATGGAAAAGCATTTATCATGTAAATGGAAGTGAGAAGAAAGCTGGGGTAGTGATGCTTATGTTGAACAAAACAGACTTTAAAACTAAGAATACAACAGAAGACAAAGAAGAATACTACCTAATCATAAAGAGAACAATCCAGCAAAAGATGTAACAATTGTAAATATTTATAAACCAATCATGGGAGCTAATAACAAACATAAAGGAACTAATTGATAGTAATACAATAGTAGTAAGGGACTTTAACATCCTATTTACACTAATGGATAGATGGTCCAAACAGAAAATCAATTATGAAATAGTGGTTTTGAATGACACACTGGACAGATGGATCTAACAAATACATTCAATACATTCTAGCCTAAAACAGCAAAATACGCATTATTTTCAAGGGCACATGGAACATTCTCTAGAATAGATTCATGTGTTACACCACAACACAAGTCTCAAAAAATTATAAAAGACTTAAGTCATAGATATATGTGTCTGTTTTTGTGCCAGTACCATATTATCTTAATGATTATAGTTATGAGATACAGCTTGAAGTCCAGAACTGTGATGCCTCCAGCTTTGGTTTTCTTTTTCAACAGTACTTTGGCTATTTGGGACTTTTTCTGGTTCCATATGAATTTTAGAACTGTACAGAATAGAGAACCCAGAAATGGACCCGTAAGTATGTTGTCAACCAATCTTTGACAAGGTGAGAAATAATATCCAATGGAAAAGACAGCTTTTTTCAGCAAATGATATTGGAAAAATTGCAGATGTAATCATCTACATGTAAAACATGTATTATAGAGGGCACGGATTGCATGGAGCACTGGGTGTGGTGAAAAAATAATGAATACTGTTTTTCTGAAAATAAATAAATTGAAAAAATTAAAAAAAATATATATGTAGGCTTACTCCAGACTAATATAAAGTTATTCAGACATGTTTTTGTAGCCATCGACTTCTGTGTATTCACTACTCCAAACTAATATAAAGTTATTGAGACATGTTTTTGTAGCCATCAGAAAAAAAAAAAAAAAGAATGACACTGGGCCACTTTCTTACATCATACACAAAAATAAATTCCAAATGGATGAGGGACCTAAATGTGAGAGAGGAATCCATCAAAATCCTAGAGGAGAACAAAAGCAGCAACCTCTTTGATCTTGGCCACATCAATTACTTATAAGACATGTCTCCAGAAACGAGGGAAAAAAAAGCAAAAATGAACTATTGGGACTTCATCAAGAAAAAACTTCTGCACAACAAAGGAAATATGTATATACACATATACACAGACTATTATTCAGCCATCAAAAAGAATAAAATCTTGCCATTTGCAAAAACATGGATGGAGCTAGAGCATATTATGCTAAGCAAAATAAGTCAGTAAGAGAAAGACAAATACCATATGATTTCACTCTCACGTGGAATTGAAGAAACAAAACAAATGAATATAGGGGATGATATGGAAGTGATGAATCACTAAATTCTATCCCTGAAAGTAATACTACACTATATGTTAACTAACTTGAATGTAAATAAAATCTTGAAAGTTGAAAAAAAAAAGATTGAAATTATAGAATGCAGCCAGCCTTAGACTGATATCAAAAACCAGATTAAAAACACAACAAATAAGAGAGCTACAGGCTAATATCCCTGATGAACATAGATGCAAAAATCCTCCACAAAATATTAGCAAACCAAATCCAACAATGTATTTTTAAAAAATCATTCATCATAATCAAGTGGGATTTCCTGGGATGCACATGTGGTTCAATATTTGCAAGTCAATCGACATGATACATCACATCAACAAGAGAAAGGATAAAAACCATGTGATCATTTAAAAAGTATTTGACAAAGTACAACATCAATTTATGTTAAAAAGAAACCTCAACAAAGTAGGTTTAAAGGGAACAAACCTCAGCATAATAAAGACAATATATGGCAAACCCACAGCTAACATCATACTCAATAGGGAAATCTGAGTGCTTTTCCCCTAAGGTCAGGAACAAGACAAAGATGTCCACTCTCACTACTTTGATTCAACATTGTTAGGCCAAGCAATGAGAAAGGAAAAAGATATAAAAGGCATTCAAAATGGTAAGGAAGAAGTAAAATTTTCATCATTTGCATATGACAAGAAACTACATAGAGAAAACAGTAAAGACTCCACCAAAACCCTACTAGAACTGATAAATGAATTTAGTAAAGTCACAAGATACAAAATCAATGTACTTCCATATGAAATACATGGTATTTCTATAAACTAGTAATGAAGTAGCAGAAAAAGAAATTAAGTAATCAATCCCCTTTGCAATTGCAGAAAAAATATGAACATACCTAGAAGTAAACTTAACCAAAGAGGTGAAAGACATGTATTCTGAAAACTATAAAACACTGATGAAAGAAATTGAATATGACACAGTGAAATGGAAAGATATTCCATGCTCATGGATAGAATATTATTAAAATGTCTAAGCTATCCAAAGTGATCTGCACATTTAATGCAAGGCCTACCAAAACATGAACAGTGTATAGAAATGCAACTGATTTCTGTGCATTGATTTTGTATCCTACCATGCTGCTGAACTGTTGTATGAGTTCTAGCAATTTTGGGGTGGAGTCTTTTGGGTTTTCCACATAAATTATCATGATATCTGTGAAGAGTGAGAGTTTGCAGGATGCAAAATCAATGCACAGAAATCAGTTGCATTTCTATACACTAACAAAGTGACTGAAGAAAGAGAACTTAAGAAATCAATCCCACTTACAATAACACCAAAATCCATAAAATACTTAGGAATAACCAAAGAGGTAAAGGAACTGTACTCCAGAAACCAGAGAACACTTATGAAAGAAATTGAGGAAGACACAAAAAGATGGAAAAACATCCCATGTTCATGCGTTGGAATAATAAACATTGTTAAAATGTCTATGCTATCTATGGCAATCTACATATTCAATACAATCCCATCAAAATCCCATATCAAAATACCATCAACACTTTTCACAGAGCTGGAACAAACAATCTTAAATTTGTATGGAACCAGAAAAGACCCTGAATAGCCAGGAGAATGTTGAAAAAGAAAACTAAAGTTGGGGGGCATCATTTTGCCTGACCTCAAGCTATATTACAAAGCTGCAATCATCAAGTCATCAAGTGTTGGCATAAAAACTGACACATAGATTAATGGAAAAGAATAGAGACCCGAGAAATGGACCCTCAACTCTATGGTCAACTAATCTTTGATAAATCAGGGGAAAATACCCAATTGGGGAAAAAAAAAACACAGTTTTTTCAATAAATGGTGCTGGGAAAATTGGACAGCCACATGCAGAAGAATGAAAGGTGACCATTCACTTACACCATACATAAAGATAAACTAAAAATGGATGAAAGACCTAATGTGTGACAGGAATCATCAAAGAACACAAGCAGTAAACTCTTTGATGTTGGCTGCAGGAACTTCTTGAAGACACATCTCTAAAGCAAGGGAAACAAAGGTAAAAATGAATGATTTGGACTTCATCAAGATAAAAAGCTTCTGCACAGCAAAGGAAACAGACAACAAAACTAAAAAGCAACCTACATAATGGGAGAAGATATTTGCAAATGACATAACAGATAAAGGACTGATTTCCAAGATCTATGAAGAACTTCTCAAACTCAACACCTGAAAAACAAATAATCCAGTCAAGAAATGGGCAGAAGACATGAGCAGACACTTCTTTATAGAAAACATACAAATGGCCAACAGACACATGAAAAAATGTTCCATCTTACTTATCATCAGGGAAATACAAATCAAAACCACAATGACATATCACCTTACACCAGTTAGAATGGCCAAAATTAACAAGACAGGGACGACAAATGTTGGCAAGTATGTGGAGAAAGGGGAGCCCTCTTGCACTGCTGGTAGGAATGTAAGCTGATACAGCCACCCTGGAAAACAGTAGAAGTTCCTCAGCAAGTTAAAAAGTATAGCTACCCTATAATCCAGCAATTGCACTTTTGGGTATTTACCCCAAAGATACAAATGTAGTGACCTAAAGGGGCACCTGCACTCCAATGTTCATAGCAGCTATGTCCACAACAGCCAAACTGTAGAAGAAGCTGAGATTTCCTTCAGCAGATGAATAAATAAAGATGTGGTTACACACATATATATATATACAATAGAATATTACTCAGATATCAAAAAGGATGAATGCCTACCATTAACATCTACATGAATGGAACTGGAGGGGATTATGCTGAGCAAAATAAGTCAGTTAGAGAAAGACAATCATCATATGGTTTCACTCATATGTGGACTATAAGAAACTGAATGGGAAGAAATCAGAGAGGCAAACAAACCATGAAAAACTCTTGACTCTGGGAAACAAACTGAGGGTTGTGGAAAGTGAAGAGAGTGGGGGATGGTAACTGGGTGATGGGCATTAAGGGGCATGTAATGTGATGGGCACTGGGTGTTATATGCAACTAATGAATCACTGAACACTACATCAAAAAATAATGATGTATTATAACAAAATAAAATAAAATAAAATAAGTAAAGCAAAAAAAAAAATGGACAGCACTTTCTCAGAATTCGAACAAATAACCTTAAAATTTATATGGAACTACAAAATATCTCAAGTAGCCAAAGTAGTCTTAAAAAGAATAAGACAAGGATGCCCACTCTCACCACTCTTGTTCAAAATAGTATTAGAAGTCCTAGCAACAGCAATCAGACAACAAAGAGAAATAAAAGTTATCCAAATTGGCAATGAAGAAGTCAAATTCTCTCTCTTTGCAGATGACATGATTCTTTATATGGAAAACCCAAAAGACTCCACCCCCAAACTACTAGAACTCATACAGCAATTCAGCAACGTGGCCGGATACAAAGTCAATGTGCAGAAATCAGTGGCTTTTTTATACACTAACAATGAAAACACAGAAAGGGAAATTAGAGAATCAATTCCATTTACTATAGCACCAAGAACCATAAGATACCTGGGAATAAACCTAACCAAAGAGGTAAAGGATCTGTATTTGAGGAACTACAGAACACTCATGAAGGAAATAGAAGAAGACACAAAAAGATGGAAGACCATTCCATGCTCTTGGATCAGAAGAATAAACATTGTTAAAATGTCTATACTGCCTAGAGCAATCTATACTTTTAATGTCATTCCGATCAAAATTCCACTGGTATTCTTCAAAGAGCTGGAGCAAATAATCCGGAAATTTGTATGGAATCAGAAGAGACCCCGAATCGCTAAGGAAATGTTGAAAAACAAAAATAAAACTGGGGCATCACGTTACCTGATTTCAAGCTTTATTACAAAGCTGTGGTCACCAAGACAGCATGGTACTGGCATAAAAACAGACACATAGACCAGTGGAACAGAGTAGAAAGCCCATACATGGACCCTCAACTCTATGGTCAATTAATTTTTGACAAAACAGGAAAAAATATACAGTGGAAAAAAGACAGTCTCTTCAATAAATGGTGCTGGGAAAACTGGACAGCTATATGTAGAAGAATGAAACTCAACCATTCTCTTACACCATACACAAAGATAAACTCAAAATGGATAAAAGACCTCAGCATGAGACAGGAATCCATTAGAATCCTAGAGGAGAACATAGGCAGTAACCTCTTCAATATCAGCCACAGCAACTTCTTTCAAGATATGTCTCCAAAGGCAAAGGAAACAAAAGCGAAAATGAACTTTTGGGACTTCATCAAAATCAAAAGCTTCTGCACAGCGAAGGAAACAGTCAAGAAAACAAAGAGGCAACCCACGGAATGGGAGAAGATATTTGCAAATGACAGTACAGACAAAAGGTTAATATCCAGGATCTATAATGAACTCCTCAAACTCAACACACACAAAACAGGCAATCATATAACAAAATGGGCAGAAGATATGAACAGAGACTTCTCCAATGAAGACATACAAATGGCTATCAGACATATGAAAAAATGTTCATCATCACTAGCCCTCAGGGAGATTCAAATTAAAACCACATTGAGATATCACCGTACACCAGTTAGAATGGCCAAAATTAACAAGACAGGAAACAACATGTGTTGGAGAGATGTGGAGAAAGGGGAACCCTCTTACACTGTTGGTGGGAATGCAGGTTGGTGCAGCCTCTTTGGAGAACAGTGTGGAGATTCCTCAAGAAATTAAAAATAGAACTCCCCTATGATCCTACAGTTGCACTCCTGGGTATTTACCCCAAAGATACAGATGTCGTGAAAAGAAGGGCCATCTGTACCCCAATGTTTATAGCACCAATGGCCACGGTCGCCAAACTGTGGAAAGAACCAAGATGCCCTTCAACGGATGAATGGATAAGGAAGATGTGGTCCATATACACTATGGAGTATTATGCCTCCATCAGAAAGGATGAATACCCAACTTTTGTAGCAACATGGACGGGACTGGAAGAGATTATGCTGAGTGAAATAAGTCAAGCAGAGAGTGTCAATTATCATATGGTTTCACTTATCTGTGGAGCATAACAAATAGCATGGAGGACATGGGGAGTTAGAGAGGAGAAGGGAGTTGGGGTAAATTGGAAGGGGAGGTGAATCATGAGAGACTATGGACTCTGAAAAACAATCTGAGGGGTTTGAAGTGGTAGGTGGGTGGGAGGTTGGAGGTCCAGGTGGTGGGTATTATAGAGGGCACGGATTGCATGGAGCACTGGGTGTGGTGAAAAAATAATGAATACTGTTATGCTGAAAATAAATAAATTTAATTTTAAAAATATATATAATAAATTTTTAAAAATTGGTCCAGTCCAAAAAAAAAAAAAAAAAAGAATAAAACTGGAGGTATCACAATTCCAGAAACCCAGATATACTACGAAGGTGTAGTAATCAAAACAGTATGGTACTGGCACAAATATTGATTGATAGATCAACGGAACAGAATAAAAACCCAGAAATAAACCTGTGAATATATAGTCAATTTATTGGCCACAAAGCAGGAAAGAATATGCAATAGGAAAAAGGCAGTCTCTTCAACAGATAGTGTTGAGAAAACTGACAGCTGCATGCAAAAGAATAAAACTGGGCCACTCTCTTACTCCATACACAAAAATAAATTCAACGTAGATTAAAGACTGAAATGTGAGACCTGAAACCATAAAAATCCTGGAAGGGTGCAGGCAGTAATTTCTCTGACATCAGCCAAAATAACATTTTTTTAGATATGTCTCCTGAGGCAAAGGAAATAAAAGTAAAAATAAACTATTGAGACTACACCAGAATAAAAACCTTCTCTGCAGCAAAGGGAACAATCAACAAAACTGAAAGACAACTTACTAAATGGTAGAAGATATTTGCTAATGATATATCTGATAAAGGGTGAGTATTCAGAAATATGAAGAACTTATAAAACTCAATAAAAACAAAAACAAATAACCCAATTAAAAGTTGACAAAAGACATAAACACTTTCCAAAGCAGACATACAGATAGCAAACAGACACATGAAAAGATGCTCAACATTATTCATCATCAAGGAAATGGAAATGAAAACCACAATGAGATATTACCTCACACCAGTCAGGATGGTAAAAATCAACAACACAAGAAACAACTGGAGGATGTAGAGAAAAAAGAACCCTTTTGTATTGTTGGTAGGAATGCAAACTGGAGCAGCCACTGTAGAAAACAGTGTGGAGGTTTCTAAAAAAGTAAAAATAGAATGACCATATGATCCAGGAATTCCACTATTGGGTATTCACCCCAAGAATATGAACACACTAATTCAGAAAGACACATGTACTCCTATTTTATTGCAGCATTATTTACAATAGCTAAATTATGGAAGCAACACAAGTTTCCACTGTCCATCTATAGAGGAATGGATAAAAAAGAAGTGATGTGTGTGTCTGTGTGTTTATGTATGTGAAATATTATTCAGCCATAAAAAGGAATTAAATTTTGCAATTTCCAACAACACAGATGCACCTAGAGTGTATAATAATAAGTGAAATAAATCAGCCAGAGAAAGACAAATACCATATGACATTCATATATGGAGTTAAAGGCATAAAACAAATGAACAAATTTAAAAAACAAACAAACCAAAACTTTGACTCTCAACTATGGAGAACAAACTGATGGTTACCAGAGGGGATTTTTGTGGTGGGTGGGAATGGGTGAAATAGGTGAAGAAGATTAAGAGTACACTTATCATGATGGGCAGTGAGTGAGTATTCATTGTTTTTGCACCACATCCAGTGAGCTGTTGAATCACTATAGTGCACATCTGAAACTATATAACACTGTATGTTAACTATGCTGGAATTAAAACTTTAAAACAAAAAAGAAATTTAAAATGTTAAAAAATAAGAAAAGTGTCCATATATATTCTCATTTTTTCAATATGCAGTGTTCTCTCTATGTGTGTATATGTGTAGATATGAATTTCCATGTAGTGTCACAGTCCTTTTGATTTAAAAACTTCCTTTACAGGAAGCTGGCTGGCTTAGCCAGTAAAGCATGCAACTCTTGATCTCAGGGTTGTGAGTTTAAGCCCCACATTGGGCATGAAGCCTGCTTTAAAAAAAAGAGAGAGAAAGAGAGAGGTGTGTGGATGGCTCAATTAGTTAAGCATCCAACTCTTGGTTTCAGTTCAGGTAAAGGTATTAGGGCTGTGAGATCAAGTTCTGCATGGGGCTTCATGCTGTGCACAGAGCCTACTTAAGATACTCTCCCTCTCCCCCTATGTCTCTTCCTGTCTCTCTTTCTCTCTCTCTTTCTCCCTCTCTAAAAAGAGTATTAAAAAGGACATTTCTCATAGAGGGTTAGTATCCAAAATCTATAAAGAACTCATCAAATTCAATACCCAAAAAACAAATAATCCAGTCAAGAAACGCGCAGAAGACATTAATAGACATTTTTCTAAAGAAGACATCCAAATGGCCAACAGACACATGAAAAGATGCTCAACATCAAAACCAGGATGAGATATCACCTTACACCTGTCAGAATAGCTAAAATTAACAACACAAGAAGCAACAGTTATTGGCAAGGATGCAGAGAAAAGGGAACCCTCTTGCACTGCTGGTGGAAATGCAAACTGGTGCAGCCACTATGGAGAACAGTGTGAAGGGTCCTCAAAAAGTTGAAAATAGAACTACCCTATAATCCAGCAATTGTACTTAAATTGTAATTTGGGTAAATTGTATTTACCCAAAGGATAAAAAATTTATATATTTGAGGGGGTACATGTATCCTGATGTTTATAGCAGCATTATCAACAATAGCCAAACCATGGAGAGAGTCCAAATGTCCATCAACTGATGAATGGATAAACATGTAGAATATTACTCAACCATTAAAAAAGAATGGTATAGAATTCTGGTAGGCAATTTTTCTTTCAGTGCTAAAGACGTTTATCCATTGTCATTGTCATGAATAGTTTTGGATAAGAAGTCTTTGTAATTGTATATATAGTATTTCTTTTTTCTTTTTTTAAAATTTTTAATAAAGCTTTTAGTTTGATTCCAGTTACTTAACATGCAGTGTTATATTAGTTTCAGGTGTACAATATACTGATTCAACAATTTTATATATCACTCAGTGCTTATCACGACAAGTGGACTTCTTAATACCCAGCACCTATTTCTCCCATTCCCCCCACTTCCCACCCCTCTGGTAATCATCAGTTTATAATTAAGGGTCTATTGGCTTGATTTGTCTCCCTTTCCCTCTGCTCCTTTATTTTGTTTCTTAAATTTCATGTAGGAATGAAATCATATGGTATTTGTCTTTCTCTGAATTATTTTGCTTAGCATTATACTCTCTAACTCCATCCATGTTATTGTAAATGGAAGAGTTCCTTCTTTTTTATGACATATATATGTGTGTGTGTGTGTGTATATATATATACACTCACATACATAGGTATGTGCATATATATAATTATATATTATATAATATAATTATATATTATATTATATATTATATTAAATATTATATTTTATTTTCTGATTGCTGTTGCTAGGACTTCTAGTACTATGTTATAAAAGTGGTGAGAGTGCACATCCTTGTGGCAAAACCCTTCAGTTTTTCCCCCTTGGGGATCATGTTAACTGTGAGTTTTTCATATATGACCTTTATTATGTTGAGATATATTCCTTCTAAACCTACCTTATTGAGGGTTTTTATCATGAATGGATGTTATACATTGTCAAATTTTTTTTTCCTGCATCCTTTGAAATTATCAAATCATTCTTATCCTTTCTTTTATTGATGTGATGTATTACATTGATTGATTTGTGAATATTGAACCATACTTGCAACAAAGGAATAAATCCCATTTGATTGTGGTGAATGATTTTTTAAATATATTGTTTGATTCTGTTTGCTAGTATTTTACTGAGGATTTTTGCATCTATATTTGCCAGGGATATTGACCTCAAGTCTCTTTTTTGTGGTGTCTTTATCTGATTTTGGTATCAGTATAATGGTGGCTTCATAGTATGAATTTGGAAGATTTCTTCCTCTTTTTTGTTGAATAGTTTGAGAAGAATAAGTATTAACTCTTCTTTATATGTTTGGTAGAATTCACCTATGAAGCAATCTGTCCTGGGTTTTTCTTGGGAATTTTTGATTATTGATAAAATTTCTTTGCTGGTTTTCAGTGTGTTCAAATTTTCTATTTCTTCCTCTTTCAGTTTTGGTAGTTCATATGTTTCTAGGAATTTATCTATTTCTTCCAGATTGTCCAATTTGTTGGCATATAGTTTTTCATAATATTCTCTCATAATCATTTGTACTTCCGTGATGTTGATTATTTCCCCTCTGTCATTTGTGATTTTATTTATTTAAGTCATTTTTTGTTGTTCATAAGTCTGGCTAGAAGCTTAGGTCGTTTATTTGAGATTTTTCTTCTTTCTTAAGGTAGGCCTGTTTACTGCATACTTTCCTCTTATAACCACTTTTGCTGCATCCCAAAGATTTTGGCTCATTATGCTGTCATTTTCATTTGTTTCCATGTACTTTTTTATTTCTTCTTTTATTTCCTGGTTGATCTGGTCATTACTTAGTAACATATTATCTACTCTGGAAGGGGTAGATAATGTAGCATGTATATGTTGTCCTTCCAGATTTTTCTGCTCCCATGTTGGGTGCATAAATATATAGAGTAGCATGTATATGTTGTCCTTCCAGATTTTTTTCTTTTTGTTGTCTTCTAGTTTCATAGCATGGTTAGAAAAGATGCATGGTAATGACTTAGATATTCTTGAATTTGTTGAGACTTGTTTTATGGGGTAATATGTGATTTATTCTAGAGGATAATTCATGTGCTCTCAAAAACAATCTGTATTCTTCTGCTTTAGGATGGAATCTTCTGAATGTATCTATTAAATCTACCTGGTCCAGTGTGTCATTCAAAGCTATTGTTTATTTTTTCTTAAGATTTTATTTATTTATTTGAGAAAGAGAGTGAGAGAGAGCATGAGAGGGGAGAAGGTCAGACAGAGAAACAGACTCCCCATGGAGCTTGGAGCCTGGTGTGGGACTTGATCCTGGGACTCCGGGATAATGACCAGAGCTGAAGGTAGTTGCTTAACCAACTGAGCCTCCCAGGCATCCTAAAGCCATTGTTTATTTATTGATTTTCTGTTTATTTATTTTTTTAAAAGATTTTATTTATTTATTTGACAGAGAGAGAGATCACAAGTAGGCAGAGAGGCAGGCAGAGAGGAGGAAGCAGTCTCCTTGCTGAGCAGAGAGCCTGATGTGGGGCTCGATCCCAGGACCCTGAGATCATGACCTGAGCTGAAGGCAGAGGCTTTAACCCACTGAACCACCCAGGCACCCCTATTGATTTTCTGTTTAGATAATCTGCCCATTGATATAAGTAGGATATTAAAGTCCCCTACCTATTATTGTATTATTAATTAATTGCTTTATGTTTGTTATTAATCATCTTATGTATTTGGGTGCTCCCATGTTGGGTGCATAAATATATAGAATTATTATGTCTTCTTGTTGTATTGTCTCCTCTATTATTATATAATATCCTTCTTTGGCTGTTGTTACAGTCTTTGTTTTAAAGTCTATTTTATTCAGTTATAAATATTACTACTCTGACTTTTTTTTATATCCATATGCATGACAGGTATTTCTCCATCCTCTCACTTTAAATATACAAGTGTCTTTAGGTCTAAAATATATCTCCTATAGACAGCATATAGATGGGTCTTGTTTTTTAATCCATTATGTCACCTTATTTATGTCTTTTTATTGGAGCTTTAGTCCATTTACATTGAAAGTGGTTATTGATAAGTGTACATTTTATTGACATTTTACTACTTGTTTTGTGGTTGTTTCTAAAGATTTTTTCTGATCCTTTTTTTATCTTTCATGTTTTGCTAATTTTCTCTAGTGATTTATTTGGATCACTTTCTCTTTTTTGGCATATTTATTAGTGTTTTCTGATACATCATTACTATTAGATTTGTACATAACATCTTATGCATGTAGCAGTCTGTATGAACTGGATGGTCATGCAAGTTTGAACCCATTCTTTTCTCCACTCCTCTTCACATTTTAGGTATATGTTATTATATTTTATATCTTTTCTGTGTGAGTTCCTTGACTAATTCTTTACAGGAATATTCATTTTTACTGCTTTTGTGTTTCCTACCTTCAGACATTCACTTTTGGTCTCTCCTTTCCACTTAAAGTATCCCTTTTAATATTTTTTGCAGAGCTAACTTAGTGGTCATGAACTCCTTTGGTTTTTCTTTGTCTGGGAAGCTTTTCATCTCTTCTTTTATTCTGAATGATAGTCTTGCTGTATGGAGTATTTGTGGCTGTAGATTTTTCCTATTTAGCACGTTGAATATATCATGCCCTTTGGGCTTTCAAAGTTTCTGTTGAAAAATCTTCTAGCCTTATGGGATTTCCCTTGTAAGTTACCTCTTTTGTCTTGGTGCTTTAATTTTTTAATCATTGTATCTTTTTTTTTACTTGCTTTTTAAAATTATGTTCAGTTGGTTACTGAATAGTACATCCTTAGTTTTTGATGTAGTGTTCAATGATTCATTAGTTACATATAACACCCAGTGCACATCACAATGCTTGCCCTTCTAAATACCCAACACTCTCTTACCCCTTCCTCCCAAACCCCTCCCATCTAAAACCCTTGGTTTGTTTCCCAGGGTCCATAGACTCTCACAGTTCTTCTCCCTCTCTTATTTCTTCTCCTTTGGATTTCCCTCCCTTTCCCTATGGTCCTCTATGCTATTGCTTATGTTCCACATATGAGTGAAAACGTATGATAATTGTCTTTTTCTGCTTGACTTACTTCACTTAGCATAATCCCCTCCAGTTCCACGTATGTCAATGCAAAGGGTGGGTATTCATCCTTTCCGATGGCTGAATAATGTTCCATTGTATATATGTACAACAACTTCTTTATCCATTCATCTGTTGAAGGGCATCCTGGTTCCTTCCACAGTTTGGCTATTATTGACATAGTTGTTATGAACAGTGGGGTGCATGTGTCCCTTCTTTTCATTATATCTATATCTATGTGGTAAATACATAGTAGTGCAATTGCTGGGTCATAGGGTAGCTCTATTTTTAACATCTTGGGGAACCTCCATACTGTTCCAGAGTGGCTTTATGAGCTTGCATTCCCACCAACAGTGTATATTTTGCAAATTTAATTACACGTTTTGGTGTAGGTCTGCTTTTGTTGATTTTTTCTATATTTTTTTAATTTTTTAAATTTATTTTCAGCGTAACAGTATTCATTGTTTTTGCACCACACCCAGTGCTCTATGCAATCTGTGCCCTCTATAATACCCAACACCTGGTTCCCCCAACCTCCCACCCCCCGCCCTTTCAAAACCCTCAAATTGTTTTTCAGAGTCCATAGTCTCTCATGGTTCACCTCCCCTTCAAATTTCCCTCAACTCCGTTCTCCTCTCTAACTCCCCTTGTTCTCCATGCTATTTGTTATGCTCCACAAATAAGTGAAACCATATGATAATTGACTCTCTCTGCTTGACTTATTTCACTCAGCATAATCTCTTCCAGTCCTGTCCATGTTGCTATGAAAGTTAGGTATTCATCCTTTCTGATGGAGGCATAATACTCCATAGTGTATATGGACCACGTCTTCCTTATCCATTCATCCGTTGAAGGGCATCTTGGTTCTTTCCACAGTTTGGCGACCGTGGCCATTGGTGCTATAAACATTGGGGTACAGATGGTCCTTCTTTTCACTACATCTGTATCTAAATACCCAGTAGTGCAATTGCAGGGTCATAGGGAAGCTCTATTTTTAATTTCTTAAGGAATCTCCACACTGTTTTCCAAAGTGGCTGCACCAACTTGCATTCCCACCAAGTGTAAGAGGGTTCCCCTTTCTCCACATCCCCTCCAACACATGTTGTTTCCTATCTTGCTAATTTGGGTCATTCTAAGTGGTGTAAGGTGGTATCTCAATGCTTTTGTTGATTTTGATGGGAGTTCTCTAAGTCTTCTGGATATGGGTATCTGTTTCCTTCCCCAGATTACAGAAATTTCCAGCTATTATTTCTTTAAGTAAATTTTTGCCCATTTCTCTCTCCTCTTGTTCTTCTTGGAGTCCTATGGTACAAGTTTTATTATGTTTGATGGAGTCCCTGCATTCCCTAAGTATATTCTCATTTTCATAATTCTTTTCTTCCTTTTGTTCAGCCTTAATTACTATCTATTACTCTGTATAATAGGTCACTAATTTGTTCCTCTGCCTTTTCCATCCTGTTATTTATTCCATCATGCATGTTTCTCGCTTCATTTTGAGCTCCTTATCTCTGTTATGCTATTCCTTGTCTGTGTGTTAAGGGTCTCACTGATGATTTCTTCTCTTTTCTCAAGTCCAGTGAGTATCTTTATTATCATTGCCTTGAATTCTTTATTAGGCATGTGATTATATCTTAGATCTCTGATCATAGCATCTTCCTGTTCTTCCCTTTGGGATAAATCTCTCTGTCTCCTCATTTTGTCTGCCTCTCTGTTTTTCTGTTAAGAAAGTCCGCTATGTCCCCTGCATAGGGCTCTCTGCTCATTGGGGAGCCTGCTCCCTCCCTTCTCTCTCTCTCTCTGCCCGCCTCTCTGCCTACTAGTGATCTGTCAAATAAATAATTAAAAATAAAATAAAGAAAGTCAGCTATGTCTTCTTCTGTTTAAAGTAGTGACTGTATAAAAAAAAAAAGTTTCTGGAGTGCCTTGCAGTGCAGTATCCCTTTTTCATCAGACTGGGCACCTCAGGAGAATATCCTGTATGTTGCTTATGCTATGCTGTTGTGTCAGAGTAAATTTTTCCTTTCAGTGCAGTTGACTGTGGGCTGTGCTAGCTCTGTGTTAGTGGGACCCAGGCAGGCCATGCCTGAGGGTATGTGCCCACCAGGGAACTTGGGAGCCAGAGAAGGGTTGGTTTTAGCAAAATTTGCACAAAGGATTCTAGTCCTATGCTAGATCCCCTCAACCACTGCAGTGGCTGGGGACCTTGAGCTGGGGTGACTAAGGGCACGAGGCTGGGCTTGAAATGCAATGTTCACTAGGGACAAAAGGGACCAGCACGAAAAGGCACCTGGTGGCACATGGGGTGTGTGACAGTAACTGGGTATGGCACAAGGTGGTGGCTGTGCACCCAGAAACTGGGTGCAGTACACTGTAGTGGCTGTGCATGGTGTGGCAGCTGGCCATGGCTTGACAGCTAGGTATGGCATGCAGGGTCAGCTTTGCACCCAGTGACTGGGCAGGTCATGCACTCTAACAAAATTTGTCCTGAGCCCAGGGCCAAGGCTAGCAGGCTTGGGTGGGTGAGTTCTCAGGAGAACTCATGGGTGTGACACACTGCTAGCCAGTTGTGTAGTTTGTGTCTGCACAGTGCCACCTCCTATAGGTAGCTGTGTTTATGCTGGGGTTGGGCAGGGGAAGAAATTGGCACCTGCCAGATTCCTCATTTTTTAAATCCCTCAACATGCTCTGAAATAAGTATAAACAAATCTGTCTCCTGTTTGCCCCCAGAGTTGTGTAAACTGCCATTTTTATGTTGCTTCTCCACACAGTTCATTGTCTTTTTAAGAGCAGTGACCCACCTGCTCTCCCAGCTTGCCTAATGCTGAGCCTGCTGACTTTTAAAGCTCCAGACTCCAAGTCCCACAGTTTTAGAAGCTCACAGAATTCAGCTCCTCTGCTTTTCAAAGTCAGACATTATGGGGATTAATCTTCCTCATGTGAGCTCCCTGGTAAGAGGGCTCATTTCTCTTCCCTCTCCATGCACCCAAATCCCTCTTCCTTGCCAGCAGCTTCCCTCCACCTTTCTGACCTTCCTAACTTTTCAGATGCAGATTCCTCTCTATATTTAGTTGTGGAGTTTGTTCTGCCAGTTTCTGGATTGCTGTCTGGTTTATTGACTTGTATATGGAGGATATCTAGTTGTAAACACAGAATGAAAAGAGAGAGCTCAGGGTCCTCCTACTCTGCCATCTTCCCAAGGTCCTGAAAACATATATAGTATTTCTTTTTCTCTGACTGCCTAGAAGATTTTCTCTAAACTTTGGAATATACTACTTTATATATCTAGGTGTGTGTGTGTGTGTGTGTGTGTGTGTGTGTATTTATCATGTTTCATGTTCTCAGAGTTTATTGGATTTTAGGTTTTTGTTTTCATTAATTTTGGAAAATTTTCACCCATTATCTTTTAAAATATTTTTGTTCCATTCTGTCTCTCTTCTAGAGGCCCAAAAAGGATGTGTTAGACCATTGGATATTGACCCATATCTTTTGGATGTACTGTTCAATTTTCTTTCCCAATTCTCTTATTTACATTTAGGTCATTTCTATTGACTTTTCCCCTTGGTTCATCTGCTAAAAGCTCACTGAAAAATTCCTCATTTTTAATACTGTGTTTAAATTTCTAGCATTTCCACTTGACTCTTTTTATTATTTGTTTCCCTGCTGAAATTTCCCATTTGTGCCTGAATGTTATTTATCTTTCATACTAGTTCTTGAGGAATAATCATAGTTTTTAAAAGTCCTATGTGATATTTCTAACATATGGGTCATCTCTGTGTATGCTCTTGCTGAGTTCTTGACAATTTTCAAAAATCTTTTTTGTATTTCAATTTTTTTTTAATTTCTTTTTTTTTTAATTTTTTATTATTTATAAACATATATTTTTATCCCCAGGGGTACAGGTCTGTGAATCACCAGGTTTACACACTTCACAGCACTCACTAAAGCACATACCCTCCCCAATGTCCATAATCCCACCCTCTCTCCCAAACCCCCTTCCCCCAGCAACCCTCAGTTTGTTTTGTGAGATTAAGAGTCACTTATGGTTTGTCTCCCTCCCAATCTCATCTTGTTTCATTGATTCTTCTCGTACCCACTTAAGCCCCCATGTTGCATCACCACTTCCTCATATCAGGGAGATCATATGGATGGAACTAGAGTGTATTTCAATTTTTGACTAATGATAAACATCATGTGTAGAAAAGTAGGGACTGAGATAAACAGTATATATACAGTCCCCTTTTTAGTCATACAATTAATGTGGAGGGTGGAATCAATCTGGACAATAGTTGAACTGGATTTGGGTCTTGTGTTTGCTTTCATTATCTTTAGTACCTATAATCTTCCAAATTCTCTAGTAATGGCTTCTGTTACTCTGTGCTTAGTGGGAGCCCGAGTGCAGGGGGGTCCACCCTCAGTTTCCAGTCATTCCTGCATGCCTGTGCCATAAATGGTATCTATTGTCATGTTCATGTTCCTCTTCCAGAGGTAGACTGATGTGTTACTTGATGTGGGAGTGATTCTTAGTTCTTCTAGGTTCAGCAGCAAACTCAGGTAGGACTAATGAAACTGGTCCATAAGACTCAGTCCTTCCCAGTATGCTCCCCACCCCCCCACTGTACTGTCTCTATTAGATTTCAAAAACGATCTTTATTAAAGATTTATTTAACCCTTAAAATTATAAATTCTAAGTCCTAATGGAGATCTTTGTCCATCCAGTTCAACTACTCATCCAAATTCTCTAGCCACCTAATTGCTCAGGCCCTGTATTTATATAACCTAGGATTAATAGTAATCTAACATTCAGTTAGACTGTTCTATTTCTGGAGAGCTCTGATTGCTTAGATCGCTCTACACAGCTCTGATTGGTATTCCTATAATTCCCACTCATTAAACATATATGTTGAAACTCAGTATAAGTTCAATACATCTTCTATATCATAGTTTTTCAAATATTTAAGGTTGGGTGGCAGACAAAGGGAGTAGACAACTTGGTGTTGATGAGATCCAGGAATTCAGAAATTGGTATTTGGTGGATTTTTAAGAACAGTAAATGGCAGAAATTGAGTAGATAAGGTGATGCTAATCCATGGAAATCTACCTGTCTGATATCCTTTCAAGAAAGGAAGCAAAGCATGACAGAGTTTGTTTGTTGGGTTCATAAGCATATCAAGTGTGTGGTAGAAATGAATACATATTCACCAAACCTGCTTTTTTTTCTGTTCAGGGCACATGGCCTGACTCCATTTGCTAGCCTTTGGTTTAGTTAGGAGGGGCCATAGGGTTAAGTGCTGACCAATGGCATTGAGTAGGAGTCATCCATTTGGCCTGGCCCTCAGAAGCCCTTACTGGGCAAGTCTCTACATTTCCCACTTCCATATGATGCCTGCATGGGAAGAACTTCAAAGAACAAGGAGGGCAGAAATACAAAACTAAAGCAGTCCTCACTTGGAAGAGAGCCTCCCAAAGGGGTTACTTGACCAGAAAATCACATTGGACTTCTCTGTGAGCACAAAACAAACCTTTATTGTGTTGAGTCACCAAAATTTTCATGCTGATAGAGTACTTAGACTTTTTTGTTATTTTTCTTTTCATTTTTAATGCTTTTATTTGCTTTATTTTCAGTGGTTATGTCCTTACAATGATATGTTTTTACTATTATACTCTTATTAATCAAGTTGAGAGACTGCTTATCATTGACTTCTTGTTTTGATTGGTGAGGATTTATCACTTTTGGAACACTCACCTTCTCTCCTCCATTCTTCCCAGTAGTGATAAATTATGAATTTAAGTGATCAGAAACCAGCATTTTGTATGAATATACTGATTATTGTATAGTTTAAGATTTTTCTAGGTACTCTTCTTTTGCCCAAATTCCATCTACATGCCTTTAATTTTTCTAAATGTTCTATCATATTTGGTATTCAGTAGTCTTCTTCATCTTTATTCCTTGAGGGCCTTGGAGTTAATTTGGGGTCCTGTCTCTCTTTGCTCTTGACTGCTGGACTGACTGTTCTGCAGACCTGTTATTTAGCTGCCATTTGGGATCTCCTTCACCATTTATTTTTTTTAAAGTTGAATTTACTCTCCTTTAGAATGTAATTCTTCCTAGGGCAAGCTAATGAGATGGTGATGGGTGGGTAGAATACAAGAAACCCTGTGTAGCAAGGATGGGTAGACAAGTACTCACCAAGGAAGAGAATGAAGATGAAAGGAAATTAAAGAAAATTTCAAGAAAAGACTGGTAAATTTTTGAAAAATGATGGCATTGACAGCAAAAAGAGAAAGATAAAAAGAGGAGCAAAACTGATTTGTGTTTGAAGAGCCTGGCTTTGAAATTCAAAATGTTAAGTTCTGGTTGACACTTAATATACCAGGAACCACCTGGAGAAAGAAGTTAAGAGGATAATTTAATCTAGCATTTATTCACTTGCTTATTCACTGAGGGACCAAAGTTCTCTAAGTCACAGGGAAGTGCCTGTGGTCACCAGGATGTGGGAAAGACACCAGAATGAACACTGAAATCTGCCCAAGCTGTTAGAAATCTATGAGAAATGGGTTGGTTATTAGTTCTGGAATAGACTTTTACTTCAGACTAGCATGACACTTTACATAGAGTGGGTACTGAAAATAGTCATTGCAAAAAATGAATAAAAGAAGGAATAAATATGAATCCTCTAAAAGTTTTGGAGGTATTCCTTCTGGTAAAATTATGACTCAGGGCACAGTATGTGTACATGGGAAGAGCCTATTTGTAGCCCGTCATAGAGTCTGCAATGTCCTGACACCAGTACCATTTGGAGACCATCAAAGCAGTGACAACAAGAGAAAAAATTGTAAAGAGTGGAGACTGGAGAACTTGAATAGGGGTACATTTTTTTAAGTGAAGTTCCTAGAGCTGATTGGAAGCAGTATGAGCAAATGTTTTGTTTTGACTACCTTTCCAAACTACTTCTCTTGCTCGTTATTCCCTCTAAATCTCTTCAGGTGGCAAGGGAAGAGTTGTTGGCCATTATTCACTTAAACTTCTAACAGGTTTAGAAAGTAGTCCTCAGTTTTTTTTCCCAACTGAAGGAAATTATTTTGAAATAATTTTAAAATTACAGAAGAGTGGCAAAGATAGTACAGAGAGTGTCCATATACAGGTTCACCTAGTTTCCCCTAATGTGGTAAATTATATAAATATAATACAATTATAAGACTTATAAGGAAGTCGGAATTAGGTATACAGAGGGAGGGACATTTCAGGCCTAAATACAGTACAATTATACTACACATATATATCTAAATATAGTACAATTGTGAGAACTAAGACATTATTACTGTGAAAATACAATTTTTTTTTCATATTTGACTTGCTTCAAGGAAAGAAATTATGCACCATTTTCAGGGACTCAATTTCTTTCACTGCCAATAGCAAGAGCTAATCTAATACACAACTATTTCCAAATGACAGTGCAGTTTTCAACTCTTAAAATTCAGGTTGCAGATAAGCGGAATGGAGAGAGGAGATGGAAGGCCTTGTAATTACCACAGGGGAAAAAGCTTTAAGGAGTACTGAGAAAGGGTGGCAAATGGTTGAAAGAGGCAGCTGGAAAAGGGCAGAGCTGGGACCCTAAAGGGAGCAGGATCAGGGAGTGGTGGTAAGGATGGTCTTCTATCACTAGATATCTTGACTCCCTTGCCTCACTCATCTCCTTATCTGAAAGGGTGAAAGTACTAGCAGCCCAATTCTGTGGTGGGTTATTGTGGGAAGAGACAAGCTACCTGATAGAAAGAGAGATAATGGTTGTGGAGCTCTTTACAGTTTACAAACTTTTTCACAAAATGACTAATGAATGTCCAAAATCTGAGTCTGACTAACAATAGGTTAGTCTTAGAGTGTGAGGAGCTTCAGAAAGGATCTAGCCCAAAGAAAAGGCACTCGGGCCCAGAGCTAATATGAATGGCTTCTGTTGTGTCACAGTTGAGGGAGGGCAGCCCAGCTTCTGATTTCTCATCCCATTTTTGTTTTACTAGATATTTTCACTTAAATCTCCAGAATACACAACTTGGGTAGTAAAACTCACAACTAAGAAAACAGAAATGACATGACTTGTTCTTGATAGTCTTTTCAGTTTGGATCATAAGGTTGGTGCAGAGAATCAGAGACTTTCCATCAAGGAGGTCTTTCAATGCAGATGCTAAGAAGAAGAGAAAATTCTTGAGTCAGTGAGGAAGAGTTAAGAAATTGCTGGCTTGGGAATATGGAATTTTAACTCTTCTACATTATTCTAAGTCCATATGCTCAGAAAAGCCGATGTACTGTTTTCTAAAACCCTGAACTTCCATGGGAAATTTTTGTACCTAATGACTTTCTGGTCACTTGTTTTTGTTGTTGTTGTAGTTGTTGTTTTTTGTTTGTTTTGTTTTTGTTTTCCCATGTTCTTTAAATGAGTACCTTTATATTTTAAAAATATCTCAAAATATTTGAGTTTCATGTGTGAGGTGAGTTATCAAATGTATTATCTATTTTTGTAAAGAAACATGTTGTTGTTTTACTGAAAAAGT
>NC_081561.1:384913-399199 GCF_022355385.1 Mustela nigripes
TTCAGGTGTTTGCAATCTTTAGATAAGCTATCTAGCTGATCTCCGGCTAGCTGAAGCAGTCTCAGCTTGCTACTTCTCCGCCATCTTGACTCATAAAAAAACGGATTTTTTCTTTTTTAACAAATGAAACAGCACTGAGGTTTCCTGAAATGAAGTGGAATAAGGTCTCACTCTGGTCTGGCCTTCATGAAGCATGCATGGGAGCCTCTTTCTCCTTCTCAAAAGTGACAATATGGCCTTTGTAGCCACTTCTCTTTCAGCATCTGCCTGTGATACAGGGAGAAGTTTGGGGCCTTTAGAGGAGTTTTGACTAGGGTTTCTGTTGGGTCCCTAAAAACACATCTCCCAAACCTCTCTGCCCCGCATTAGGGAACATAGACTGGGCAAGAGATACAAACCTGTGCTCAGAGCAAAGAAGAGAAACAGGTGTGTGGCCCTCTATGTATGAGACTTCTGGGGTGATGTCAACAACCTCGTGACTGATGCTTGGCTAGTGCATGACCTTTTACTCTAGAGGGTTTAATTGGAGAAGGTACTGCACACAAAGGCAGACTGGGAGGTTTTCATTGAACTATAATATTTTTAAGCAGACTCACACCAGTAGGAGAGAGTCTCTTTGGGTTGACTTGAAGCTCGCAGGCAGGTCTCTCACACTGGCTTAATTAAAGCTGCTTCCATCTTCTATCGATAGAGCTGATTTGAACTGCTAATCAAGCAGACAGTACTTGCAAAAAAGAAACTTTTTAGTATACAGTAACTCCTTGAAAAGTGAAAAAATAAAATCTACTATCTTAGCAAATTCTGCCCCCCCCTTAAAAAAAGAAAATACTAGGAATGAGAGGAAGAAAGGGAGAAGGAAAGTTGTCCCCATTCGTGCTTCTTGTCAGCATAAGATCAGATTCTTATTTCAGAACTGTTAGATGCTGTGATGATACTCTTTAGGACATCTCATTTTCCTACTCTTTCCAGGCACCCTCTGCTGACATCTTGTTCATTGCCATATGTGCTTAATAAGATAAGCCTTCATCTCAGAGGCAGGGGCTGGCCGCCTACCTATGGTAGATCTTATCTTCCATGAGATGTTCTACTATTCTTAACCGTACCCATGGTTGTCCCACTCAGTTCCCAGCACAGCCATTTTGGGCCCCACACAGCAAACTCTAGGCAGTGGTAGCTGGGAGGAAAGAATTCGAATCACCTTCAATTTCTATAAAATTTATTACAGAAGCCTGGGTGGAGTCATTTGGTTTCATCAAGATTTGAGACTAACATTTGGCCATGGAATTTAATAAAGCTTTTTAAGGTTCTTTCACAGAGAGATACAATATAGAAGGGGGTTCTTTTAAGGTAATAGGTATGTGGAAATAGTATAGTTGTTCAGAGCCAACACTGGAGAATGGGTTTAGTGACCTAGCCAGGTAATTTCATTTTAAATGCAAGTGAGTGTGACTCAGTTTCGTTGTGGTTCATAAAATTGATTCTGAGGGCATTCCTGAAAATTAAAAAACAAAAACAATAAAAAAACATTCAGGCAGCAGAGCTGTTGTCTATTCTATACTCAGGCTGTATCATTTATCCGCATAAAGTTAACACTGCCATATTGTTGTTGAAGCAGAGCATAAGCCCCAGGATATTTTCCACCCATGAATACCAGCATGAGGTTTAGAAGACCATTTCCTTACACAAGTGTAATTCATCATCATACCTACCAAAACTAACTTCTAAATATCATCCAAACCAAACCATATTTAAACTTCCTCTGATCATCCTTAAAATGTTTTTATATGTTTGGTTTACCAACTATTATATTGAAATAATATATTACAAATTACATTGAGAATTTGTTTGGATGTGCAAGTTCTGATAGGGGTTGAAGCCATTTCTTTTAAGTACCACTCTCTCTCTCTCTAAAAAAACAAACAAACAAATAAAAAACCAGTCCTTTTTCTTAAGGAAAGACCTCAAATTTCCAGGACAATCATTTAGTACTCTGAAGGAAGAAGCCAATCAGAAGAGATATTTCTAGAAAAGCCTAGAAGAAACTATACTTCATTTTTTGAGGTTACACACTGATGGCTTCAACTCCTCATCAGCAAGCTTTAATGCAAAGGGGTTTACACAAAGTGAGATTCAGTGGGTCTTGGTTATAGGCTCTTTCTTAAGCTAGTTTTGTGATCATAGGAAGGCACTAATTTCTTTTAGGATCAGTTTTCTGCTTGGCAAAATCCACATGTAAATATTCTGCTTAATTGACAGGGAGTAAAACATCTTGTACATAAAGGTTCTTGGAAAAGCAGTGTGCTTTTCCCATGAAAGGTAATGCTGTGGATAGAAATGATGGTTAAATATAGGCATGCCTGTATAGACATGTGGCTCATGAGCTGGCCTCTTAGCATATGAGTGTGCATGATGATATCTATATTTTGTTATTTGCACAGATGTATAATTAGCTTTTATATAATGGCAAATAGACTTCACATCACTGGCGTTCATCAAGTGTAACAATATTTTTCCCATAAACTTTAGGAGATATAGTATAAGTGGCATCAGGAGATGAAGTTGGCTTATGGAATTTCCCCCTAAAATATTAGGACACTCATCAATTAAATGACTAAATTTGAACACAATTTTCTAAAATGTAAACTTATATGTAATAGGGTTTTTTTTTTTTTTTTTTTTTTTGCTTTCAGCAATGAGCCTCTGTGCACTTCTAGCTCCCTTCTTAGGGAGCCACTCAATCTCTTCCCTTAGGCCACTCAGTCTCTTCTGCAAACATATCTTCAGAGATTTGCCTCTAAGACATGGTGTACTTTGGAGTTTTGACCTGGACCTATCTATCTTCTAATTTACTCCATGGCTTCAGTTAGCATATATGAAGTGACAATAACTCCTTGTGCGCATGGCCATGGGAGTCCAGAATGGTACAATCAATTTCTTCAAAACAAAACAGAAATATCAAGGAGTTGGGGAAAATAATCAAGCTCATCTAGAACTTCTGTCAGCCTATTTTTCATGGGTTAAATATTTTGATCATAGATTTGCCAGAGGTAAGCAATAAGAAGACCAAAACCAGACCTTTTGTTCTTTTGTGCCTATACCTCTCCTTATGTGGAACACAGATTGGGGTCACATGTCTTTTCATTTCTCCAACTAGTTCTATACTCCTTGAGAACAGAACAAAATGTGATTCATCTCTGAAACCTCATGGATCCTGAGAACTACTAACCTATCTAGAGTAACAACTCTTGAGTTGTGACATTTAGCAGATGAGTTTGTATTTTTGCTCTGTGACTTTGTTACTATAAAGAGGCCCTCATTTAGCAATATTTACTGTCATATGGCCAGTGTTTATCAGGCAGTACAGATGGTGGTTAAGTGCACAAGCTCTAGAGCCAGACTCTTTGAGTTATGCTAGACTGTTCCTAATTAGTTATGTAACTTTGGGTGTAATTTGACCTCTTTGTATTTCAGTTTCCTCTTGTGTATAATGGGGATAATAGTATAGATCTGAAAAGTCTGTTGTGAAAATAAAGACTAATACATGTAAATAAATGCTAATACAAGGTATGCATATTAGAAAAATGTCTAACAAATAGTAAGTCAGTGTTACCAAGGTGCCTAGGGATGTGACATGCTACAGAAGTCATATATAGACTCTAGAACATGCGGATGTTAAAACCCTAAACTGTGTTGTTCAAACCTTGATGTACCTCAGAATCAGCAGACAATTAGGTAAAAATACAGATGCCTGTGTTCTTTGCCCTAACCCTCCAAACCCCCGCTCCAATTGATCCCAATGCAAATTGGTTTGAGAACCAATTTGTAGGAAACTATCAACAAAACTAAAGGCAGTCTATGGAATGGGGAAACGATATTTGCAAAAATAAAGGATTAGCACACAAAATCACTAAAGAACTTATCAAACTCAACACCCCCAAAACCAAACAATCTAGTCAAGAAATGGGCAGAAGACATGAATAGGTATTTTTCCAAAGAAGACATCCAGATTGCTAACAGACACCTGAAAAAATGTTTAATATCCACTTAAGCTTAAGTGGGTAGGAGAAGAATAAATGAAACAAGATGGGATTGGGAGGGAGACAAACCATAAGTGACTCTTAATCTCACAAAACAAACTGAGGGTTGCTGGGGGGAGGGGGTTTGGGAGAAGGGGGTGGGATTATGGACATAGGGGAGGGTATGTGCTTTGGTGAGTGCTGTGAAGTGTGTAAACCTGGTGATTCACAGACCTGTACCCCTGGGGATAAAAATATATGTTTATAAAAAATAAAAAATTTAAAAATTTAAAAAAAATGTTTAATATCACTCAGCATCAGGGAAATACAAATTAAAACAAGATGACATATCACCTCACAACTGTCAGAATGGCTAAAATCAACCCAAGAAACAACAGGTGTTGGCAAGGATGTGGAGAAAGGGGAAACCTCTTGCACTGTTGGTGGGGATGCAAACTGGTACAGCTGCTCTGGAAAACAGTATGGAGTTTCCCCAGAAAGTTAAAGATAGAACCACCAGAACTACCCTATAATTCCACAATTACACTACCAAGTATTTACCCAAAGGATACAAAAATACTGATTCAAGGGGTATATGCACCCCAATGTTTATAGAAGCATTATCAATAATAGCCAAACTATGGAGAAAGCCAAAATGTCCATTCACTAATGAATGGATTAAGAAGGTGTGGTATATATATACACACAATGGAATATTAGCCCTCAGAAAGAATGGACTTTTACCATCTGCAGCAATGGGATGGAATGCATCATGGTAAGTGAAAAAGTCAGAGAAAGACAAATACCATATGATTCCACTCATATGGGGAATTTAAGAAGACATGCACATATAGGAAGGGGGAAAAGAAAAAAAGGAGAGAGGGCAATAAACCATAAAAGACTCTTGAAGATAGAGAATAAACTGAGCATTGATGGAGGGAGGTGGGTGGGTGATGGGTTAGATGATTGATGGGTATTAAGGAGGGCACTTTGCAATGAGCACTGAGTTTTGTATGTAAATAATGAGGGTAAGTCAGAAATCACTGAATTCTATTCCAGAAACTAATATTGCACTGTATGTTAACTAACTAGAATTTAAAAAATTGGAAGAAAAAATAAGAACCACTCTGTAGACAAAACTGGATTATTCCTTTTTACAAAAGAAAAACTTTGAAAAGCAAAGCAAAGCCAGGGAAATTTAGGCACTTCTTGTTCCTAAATTCTTTTATTTAGTGTAAGTTAGTGGAGGAGTGTTCAATGATGAAGGCTGACTTCCTACAATAGCAGTGTAGGAAGTAAAATGCAGGCTGGGACTGCAGTACAGCTGTGAACATCATCATTAACAGGTAATTAACAGGTGGCAAATTAACAGTTGTATTCTTAAAAACAGTGGCAGTTTTCAAAGATTCTGATTAGGAATCTGCAGTTTCAAAACCCATTTGTCTTTGAAACTGTCATTGTGGATAATATATCACCCATTGGCTTATATATAATAGAATTTTGTGTTGTGACTTGGTACTGTCAAACATAGAATAATAAACCTTCAAAAATTATATATGTTAGTTTTCTCCTCAAAAGAATCTTTCTTCTGATGAGGGTATGTTTTCAACTCTGTGTTAAGTGATTGACAGGACTGAGGTGGGATGGTGGAAGGGCTCACTCAGACTAGAGAAGCTTTTCCCATCTGGTTAGGAGCGTTGTTCTTAGGAGGTGATGAGGAAAGGCTATCTTACTGGATCCTTCACTCCCCACTGGTCATCAGACTGAGGGCTAGGCCCTCAGCTTGCTATGTTCAGGAGCTCAGTTTGATCACAGAATCATCTTACTTTTTAAAAGTAGTATTTTATTTTATATAGTATTTTGTTATTTTCTCCAAATACTTCCCTCCTAATATTTGTGCTACCTCTTTTTTTTTTTTTTTTTGATCAATCAGCCAGGTTTTGTTTCCATTCCCTTTTACATTTGTCAGAGAACCAACTTTCAGCTTTGTTGGTTTCATCGTCTCTAAGTGTATCTGTGTTTAGTACTTCTTTCATTTCTGTTTTTTTTTTTATTATTTCCTTCCTTTTTTTTTTTTTTTTAAACTTTTGTGTTTGAGGCTTACCTCATGTTCAATCTCCCCTGCTCTTGAAATATTTCTTTAGCTGTAGCTCACATTTTGATGTGAAATCTGTCATTACTCTTCAGCTCTCAATTTTTCTAATTTTTGTGATGGTTTCTTTCTTGATCAATATGTTCTTCAGAAATCTGTTCTAAAATTTCCAAACATATATGGGGGTTTAAAAGTTATCTTCTTGTTACTGATTTCTAACAGCATTTTACTGTGGTGAGAGAACTTGATAGTGATTCTTTATTATTTCTTGATCCTTGGTTTGTGACTAGTATGTGGTCAGTCCTCTAATGACTATAGGGTTCTGTATATTCCTGACGGATTTTTTGTGTTTTTTATATTTTCTTCAAACTTGATAATTATTTTGTAGGCTTAATCCATTAGTACTGAGAAAGAAATGTGTTTAAAACACACAAAGTATGGGGTGCCTGGGTGGCTCAGTGGGTTAAAGCCTCTGCCTTTGGCCCAGGTCATGATCCCAGGGTCCTGGGATCGAGCCCCGCATAGGGCTCTCTGCTCAGCAGGGAGCCTGCTTCCTCCTCTCTCTGACTGCCTTTCTGCCTACTTGTAATCTCTGTCTGTCAAATAAATAAATAAAATCTTTAAAAAACACACACACACAAAGTGTGAGTTGTGAATTCCACCAATTTTAAAATTACATATGGAGATTGTATTATTGAGTGTACCTAAACTTCCTGGCAAATTGTTACTTTTATCAGTATATGGGAGTCATTTTTATTCTTAAATACATTTGGTTTTAACGTATGCTTTATTTGACATCAAATCAGCAACAAATCAGCTTTCTTTTCATGAATATTTTCCTGACATACATTTTTTTTAAGCCTGCTATTCTTTTGTTTTTAATCTTTATGAGTATATTTCAGGACCTAGAAATAACATATATTTTAAAGTACCATTTAGTGGTTTTGTTAAAATCTGAAGATATATTTAAAATAAAAATTAGTTCTTGGGGCGCCTGGGTGGCTCAGTGGGTTAAAGCCTCTGCCTTCGGCTCAGGTCATGATCCCAATGTCCTGGAATTGAGTCCTGCATCGGGCTCTCTGCTCAGTGGGGAGCCTGCTTCTTTCTCTCTCTCTCTGCCTGCCTCTCTGCCTACTCATGATCTCTGTCTGTCAGATAAATAAAATCTTAAAAAAAATTAGTTCTTGACATTGTGTTAATTTAAAAATATTTTTACCTTTGTCATTTGCATTTTCTATTCCCTCTCTTTGTGCTTCAATCCCCCATATTTAGTTACTTCTGTTGGTTTAGTTTTCTTAAAAATTCCTCACCAACATACACTGATTTAAATGTTTCTATATCTTTACTTTAAAAAAAATCAAAATACATCTTTCTGTTATAAAGTAATTTAAGACTTACAAAAAACGGTTTCAAGCATTCTGTATTCATTCTCTTCACCTAGCTTTTCTAAATATCAAAATCTTACAAAGACATAGTACAATGGCCACAACCAACAAGTTAATGTTAATACAACTTATTATTAACTGATTTACAGGTCTTATTCAAACTTCACCAATTGTATCACTGATGTCTTTTTTTCCTGGTTCAGGAACCAATCCAGGATCATACATTGCATTTAACTGTAACATCTCCAATCTGGGACAGGCTTCAGTCTTTGTCTTCCATGACTTGACACTTCTGAAGAATATTAGGTATTTTGTAGAATGTTCCTTAGTTGTGCTTGTTTAATGTGTCCGATTAAATTTAAGTTACAAGCGTGACTTCTCTGCTATTTTTACTAGAAATGTACTATTAATGCTGCCTGTTGGTGAGTTGGAGATGTCCAGTGCCAGTATGGTTTTTCCTCCAGTTATTATGCTCATCACATCCTGATTTTCTATCTCATACCCCATACTCATACTTCATATCCCATACCTCATACTTCACAGACAGAAGAATACCAAGATCCATACACTCAGCCCACTAAATTTCAAGACATAATCCTGGGCCAAAATCAGCGACAAGCCAAAAGGAAGACCCCTTTAACAGTTGCTGGTATAGCTGAATATGAGGACTCTTGGGAACTGGTCTGAAGAACATGTAATTTGAGACTATGTCCAATACTAATTAGGAGGAAGAGTAATTTGTTCCCTTTAAAGTCTCAAGATTTCAGTAGTACATTTCTTTCTGGACATTAAAGTCATATTCTAAATTGATATCTTAAGAATCCAATATTTTCAGAAAAAAATCTCATTTAATGAGAGCTAAGAGAAAAATCAAGGATGATTCTTTGTAGCAGTCTTACCAGAATTTATTTTGAGGCAGAAAATATTTGGCTTTGTTGAATGTCTGATTAAATCTTACAAATAATACAGACAACTCATATGGGGAAATAGACCCACAGAACAAAGACAATAATTTCCCAAGAGTCTCAGGAGCAAGTCAAACAGAAATCAAGCCTGGGATCTCTAATCTCTGGTTGCAGTCCAACTACTTGCACATGTTCACTTTTAGCTGAGTTGAAAGTCTAGTGTTTGATACAGAACAACATTGTATTTGTGTGTTTTTGTGTGCCGTGCCTATTGTCCATGGTATATAATCCTTTGAGTATTAAGATGCAAATTAGTCAATGTTATAGATTATAAAAATAGATCCTTGGAAAAGTGGTCATAGCCTGAGGCTTCATTTATCCAACATATTTACTGAACAACTGTTAGCACATGCTTATTTTTAGAATTCCATTTTTTTTAAGTAACTGAAACAAAGTCTATCAAATTGCCATTGCAAATCAACTAATTCAGTGTTTTCTTTGTAAGATTTTATTTATTTATTTGACAGACAAAAATCACAAGTAGGCAGAGAGACAGGCAGAGAGAGAAGGGGAGGCAGGCTACCTGCTAGCAGGGAGCCGGATGTGGGGCTCGATCCCAGGACCCTGGGATCATGACCTGAGTCGAAGGCAGAGGCTTAACCCACTGAGCCTCCCAGGTGCCCCCTAGAATTCCATTATTATTGCTCTTTCACCTCTGTGAGCACCTAAAAATCTGGAGCATTTTGTGTATATAAGTCCAACTTCCGTTATTATATAGATGAGTAAACAGATGCATTGAAAGGTGATGCATTTCCCAGTGTTGTGCAGAGTTGACAGAGCTGAGGGAGAAACCAGCTTGGAACCTTTTGATTTCATTTTCTCTATTGCTTATGCTTTTTCTATTTCATTGATTTGTGCCCTTCATTATTTCCCTCATTCCACTTGCTTGGGGTTTAATTTACTCTTCTGAAGTTTCTTAACATGGAGCCTTAGATCATTGATTTATATCTGTTTTCTTATCTAAATAAGCATTTAAGGTTTATAAATTCCTCTCTAAGCACTCTTTTAGCTGCACCCCTCAAATTTTGATGATGTATGTTTCATTCAGCTAATTTATTTTCATTCAGTTCAAACTATTTTTTAAATTCTCTGGTGATTTACTCTACTTGGATTACTTAGAAGCATGTTAACTTTCAAATATTTAAGGTTTTTTTTTTTTAAGATATTTTGTTATTGATTCTTAATTTGATTCCACTGTGATCAGGGAGTAAATGGTATGATCTGAATATTTTTTTTGAAGTTTATTTTATGGCCCAGCGTATGATCTGAATATTTTTTTGAAGTTTATTTTATGGCCCAGCATATGGTCTATGCTGATGAATGTGCTATGCAACTTTAAAAAGCACCTTCATTTGTTGGGTGTAGTGGTTTATAAATATCAACCAGGTCAAGGTAGTACTGCTCAGAACCCATGTCTCTACTGATTTGTCTAGTTGTTCTAGCAATTGCTGTGGAGTTTTAAAACTCTCTGAATATAAGAATGATGCAATTGCCCATCTTCCCCTTTAGTTGTATCAATTCGTTTCATTGCTTTTTGTTTATTTTTCCCCTAGAGGTTTGTACTTCTAATCCCCTTCACCTATTTCACTCATTATAGCTACTGCTGTATTTTATTTTAATGCTGTACATGTTGTTTTATTAGACCATGTATGATTATATCTTACTGACTCACCATTTTATGGTTATGAAAAGTTCTTCCTTATCTCTTGGTTTTTTTTTGTCAGAAAATCTACTTTATATTAATACAGCCACTCCAGCCTTCTTTATACTTGCTGTTTGCATGGTATGTTCTCTTCCATACAGTTATTTATTTCTGTGTTTTTAAATATAAAGTGCATGTCTTGTATACAGTATATAGTTAGGTCAAGCTTTTTAAAATCTATTTTGATTACTCTGCCTTTTAATTGAAATGTTTGATTAATAGCTAATAAAATTAATGCTGTGGTTGTGTTTGGGTGTAACATTCCATTGCTTGTTTTCTATTTGTTCACTTTGCTTTCTCTTCTTCCCTTCATGTCCTTTAAGCATTATTTTAATAATATTTAATATTTAAGTTATTAAAAAATTCAGTTACAATTTTCTTATTGGTTTTCAGTTATACTTCTCTACATTATTATTTTAGTGATTGTTCTGGGAATTAAAATATATGTCTTTAATTTTTCACAGTCCATTTGCAGTTATACATTACACCTCATTAAATGTAGAAATCTGGGCGCCTGGGTGGCTCAGTGGGTTAAGCCGCTGCCTTCGGCTCAGGTCATGATCTCAGGGTCCTGGGATCGAGGCCCGCATCGGGCTCTCTGCTCAGCGGGGAGCCTGCTTCCCTCTCTCTCTCTCTCTCTGCCTGCCTCTCTGCTGCTTGTGATCTCTCTCTCTGTCAAATAAATAAATAAAATCTTAAAAAAAAAAATAAATGTAGAAATCTTGCAAACATGTAGGTCCGTTTTCCCCTTATTTTGTGGTACACACGTAAATGTTTTAAACCATGACAATGCTATAATTTTTCTCTAAACAGTCATGCATATAATATGTATTATATGTCATATATATTATAAATATCTTAAGAGAAGAAAAAGACAAAAAAAAAACCCACCCCATAAGTTTTGTATTTACTCAGCTATTTATCATTCATGATGCTCTTCATTACTTTCTGAGGATCTGAGGTTCCATCAGATATCTCCTTTCAGTTTCAAGAACTTCCTTTAGCATTTCTTATAACGTAGGTCTGCTGGCAACTAGTTCTCTTATTTTTATCTGAAAATTTCCTTATTTTGCTTTCACTCTTGAAGAATATTTTTACTTGATATAGAATTCTGGATTGACAGGTTTTTTTTTTGTCTTTTCAAACATGATTATTTCACCCTGTTCTGATCTCCATGGTTTCTTATGTAACGTTAGAAATGAATTCAAATGTTGTTCCATTGCATGTAATATGTTGTTTTTCTACTGAGGCTTACTAGATTTGCTTATTTGGCTTTAACAGTTTGCTACAGGTTGGCAATCTTTGTGTTTATCCTTTTTTGCTGTTTGTTGAATGTCTTGAATCAATAAATTTATATTTTTCATTAAATTTGGGAAATTGTTAGCTTTTTTTTTTTTTTTTTGCCTCATTCTCTATTTGTTTTTCTTCTAGGACTCCAATTACATGTGGAAAGAGCATTATAATAAAGCATCATTTACTAGAAGCCAGAATCAACAATTATCAACTCATGGCCCCTCTTATTTAATCTATAGCCTACCCCCTACCTCTGTTCTCCACTGACACCTCACCTGGGATCTTTCTGTAGCAAATTCCAGACATTTTACCATATTATTTGTAATGAGTGAATAATCACACACATTAAATAGATTATATTTTAGAGCAGTTTTGGTTCACAACAAGACTGAGCACAAGTACAGATTTCCCATACGTTCCCTGCCCCCACACACTCATAGCTCCCTGCATTGTCAACACTCCCACCATGGGGTACATCTGCTACAACAAATGAAACTACATTGCCACATTATTATTATGCAAAGTCCAGAGTTTATACTAGGGTTCACTCTAGGTGTTGTATGGTTTTGAACAAATATATAAAGATAGGTATTCCCCAGTATAGTATCACACTGAATAGTTTCACTGCCTTTAAAATCCTTTGTGCTCTGCCTATTCTTCCCCCTACTCCTTCCTCCAACGCCTGATATTTTTACTATCTCTATAGTTTTCCCTTTTTCACAATGTCACATAGTTGAAACTGTACAGTATGGGGCCTTTTCACATTGACTTCTCTCACTTAGTAATACTCATTAAAACTCCCTCCATGTCTTTTCATAACTTGATATGTCCTTTTTTTTTTTAAAGTACTGAATAATGTTTTCCTGAATGACTATTCCAGTTTATTTATCCATTTACCTACTAAAAGGCATCTTGGTTGCTTCCAAAGTGCTGGCAACTAGAAATAATTGTTGTATCTGAAGTCATCACCCAACCCAAGGTTATCTACATTTTTTTTCTTACATTACTAGGAGTTTTATAGTTTTGCATTTTATATTTTGGTCCGTGATCCATTTTGAGTTAATTTTTGTAAAATTATTAGTAATGTCTAGATTCATTACTCTGCATATGTCCAGTTGTTCCAGCATCATTTATGAAAAGCCTATCTTCTCTCCATTGTATTACCTTTGCTCCTCTGTCAAAGGTCAGTTGACTGTATTTGTTTGGGTCTTGTTCTGGGCTATGTATTCTATTAATTATCTATTTATGCATTCTTTTGGCAATACCAATTTTGGTTACTATAGCTTTACACTGACATCTCATATGGCATGTTATCATGTCATTTATAAAGAGTTAAAGGATAATGACTTTTTAAAGATTTTATTTATTTATTTGATAGACAGATCATAAGTAGGCAGAGAGGCAGGCAGAGAGAGAGGAGGAAGCAGGCTCCCCGCTGAGCAGAGAGTCTGAGGTGGAGCACGATCCCAGAACCTGAGATCATGACCCGAGCTTAAGGCAGAGGCTTTAACCCACTGAGCCACCCAGGTGCCCCAGATAATGACTTTTTAAACTATCAACAGTGTTTAATAATTGAAGTCATTATGAATGCATGTTTGCCTGGGACAATCGGGGTTATTCCCTCTCTTTTTTTTTTTTTAATTTTAATTTTTTAAATTTCTTTTCAGTGTTCCAGAATTCATTGTTTATGCACCACACCCAGTGCTCCATGCAATACATGCCCTCCATAATACCCACCACCAGGCTCACCAAACCTCCCAACCCCCTTCAAAACCCTCAGTTTGTTTTTCAGAGTCCACAGTCTCTCATGGTTCATGTCCCTCTCCAATTTCCTCCAACTCAAGGATAATGCTTTTTGAAAATTACAACCATATATAATACAACATATAAAATAGCAATAATAATTCTTTAATATAATATTGTTTAAATATTATTAGAACAACAGTGTTTAACATTTTTCCAAATGTCTAATTTTCTAAACACAATTTGTTGGTTCAACTCAGGATATAAATAACATCTGTACAATGCAATTAGATACATCTCTGAAATATCTTTTATTATGTAGAATGCCCTCTGTACTCTCCCTCTCTTTAATTTTCTCTGAAATTCTGTTACTGAAGAAATGGGGTTGTTTGCTATAATTTCCAGCAATACTGGTTTTACTGATTATCCATTGATTATGTTCTTCTATCCCCTATATTTCCTATAAATTGTTAAGCAGATCTAGACATTCAAGTTTGACTTTTTGGCAAGAATACATCATTGGTGTACTGTAAGACTTGTTTCTAAGTAAATAAAAAATAGCTTCTGCATGATAAGCTTGATTTGGTACCTGTAGCACCCAAGGATGGGGAATGGGGTCATCAGAATAGAAAGTTCCTTTCAATGTTTATAAGTTGTTATAAAAAATATCTTATGTGGGAAACAGAAGATGGCGGAGAAGTAGCAGGCTGAGACTACTTCAGCTAGCAGGAGATCAGCTAGATAGCTTATCTAAAGATTGCAAACACCTGCAAATCCATCGGCAGATAGAAGAGAAGAAAAACAGCAATTCTAGAAAAAGAAAAACAACCACTTTCTGAAAGGTAGGACTGGCGGAGAAGTGAATCCAAAGCGACGGGAAGATAGACCGTGGGGGGAGGGGCTGGCTCCCAGCAAGCAGCGGAGCAACGGCGCACAAAATCGGGACTTTTAAAAGTCTGTTCTGCTGAGGGACATCACTCCAGAGGCTAAACTGGGGTGAAGCCCACGCGGAGTCAGTGTGGCCTCAGGTCCCACAGGGTCACAGAAGGATCGGGGGTGTCTGAGTGTCGCAGAGCTTGTGGGTATTGGA